>NW_028227948.1:0-50025 GCF_978045245.1 Mus caroli | reverse complement strand
TTCTTATATTCTAACTTTTTCAGTGCAACTCACTCATATTCTATGTACTACACTGTGCATTTCGTGTTCTCCAGGTTTTTCAGTAAAACTCACTCATATACTATGTACTACACTGTGCGTTTCTTATATTCTAATTTTTCAGTGCAACTCACTCATATACTATGTACTACACTGTGCATTTCGTGTAATCCGGGTTTTTTCAGTAAAACTCTCTCATATACTATGTACTACACTGTGCATTTAGTGTAATCCCGGTTTTTCAGTGCAATTCACTCATATACTATGTACTACACTGTGCGTTTCTTATATTCTAAGTTTTTGAGTGCAACTCACTCATATACAATGTACTACACTGTGCATTTCATGTAATCAAGGTTTTTCAATAATTCTCAGTTTTTCAGTGCAACTCACTCATATACTATATACTACACTGTGCTTTTCTTATATTCTAAGTTTTTCACTGCAACTCACATATAATATGTACTACACTGTTCATTTCGTGTAATCCGGGTTTTTCAGTAAAACTCACTGATACACTATTCACTAAACTGTACGTTTCTTATATTCTAAGTTTTTCAGTGCAACTCACTCATGTACTATGTACTACACTGTGCATATCGTGTAATCCGGGTTTTTCAATAAAACTCACTCATATACTATATACTACACTGTGCGTTTCTTATATTATAAGGTTTTCAGTGCAACTCACTCATATAATATGTACTACACTGTGCATTTCGTGTAATCCGGGTTTTTCAGGGCAACTCACTCATATACTATGTACTACACTGTGAGTTTCTTATATTTTTAGTTTTTCAGTGCAACTCACTCATATACTATGTACTACACTGTGCATTTCGTGTAATCCGGGTTTCTCAGTAAATTCTCAGTTTTTCAGTACAGCTCACTCATATACTATGTACTACACTGTGTGTTTCGTGTAATCCGGGTTTTTCAGTGCAACTCACTCATATACTATGTACTACACTGTGCGTTTCTTATATTCTAAGTTTTTCAGTGCAACTCAGTCATATAATATGTACTACACTGTGCATTTCATGTAATCCAGGTTTTTCAGGGAAACTCACTCATATACTATGTACTACACTGTGCGTTTCTTATATTCTAACTTTTTCAGTGCAACTCATTCATATACTATGTACTACACTGTGCATTTCGTGTATTCCGGGTTTTTCAGTAAAACTCACTCATATATTATGTACTACACTGGGCGTTTCTTATATTCTAACTTTTTCAGTGCAACTCACTCATATTCTATGTACTACACTGTGCATTTGGTGTTCTCTGGGTTTTTCAGTAAAACTCACTCATATACTATGTACTACACTGTGCGTTTCTTATATTCTAAGTTTTTCAGTGCAACTCACTCATATACTATGTACTACACTGTGCATTTCGTGTAATCCGGGTTTTTCAGTAAACTCACTCATAAACTATGTACTACACTGTGCATTTCGTGTAATCCGGGTTTTTCAGTGCAACTCACTCATATACTATGTACTACACTGTGCGTTTCTTATATTCTAAGTTTTTGAGTGCAACTCACTCATATACTTTGTACTACACTGTGCATTTCATGTAATCAAGATTTTTCAGTAAATTTTCAGTTTTTCAGTGCAACTCACTCATATACTATCTACTACACTGTGCTTTTCTTATATTCTTAGTTTTTCACTGCAACTCACTCACATAATATGTACTACACGGTGCATTTCGTGTAATCCGGGTTTTTCAGTAAAACTCACTCATATACTATTCACTAAACTGTACGTTTCTTATATTCTAAGTTTTTCAGTGCAACTCACTCATATACTATGTACTACACTGTGCATATCGTGTAATCCGGGTTTTTCAGTAAAACTCACTCATATATTATGTACTACACTGTGCGTTTCTTATATTCTAACTTTTCAGTGCAACTCACTCATATACTATGTACTACACTGTGCATTTCGTGTATTCTCGGTTTTTCAGTAAAACTCACTCATATACTATGTACTATACTGTGCGTTTATTATATTCTAAGTTTTTCAGTGCAACTCACTCATGTACTATGTACTACACTGTGCATTTCGTGTAATCCGGGTTTTTCAGTAAAACTCACTCATATACTATGTACTACACTGTGCGTTTCTTATATTCTAAGTTTTTCAGTGCAACTCACTCATATACTATGTACTACACTGTGCATTTCGTGTAATCGGGGTTTTTTCAGTAAAACTCACTCATATACTATGTACTACACTGTGCATTTCGTGTAATCCGGGTTTTTCAGCGCAACTCACTCATATACTATGTACTACACAGTGCGTTTCTTATATTCTAAGTTTTTGAGTGCAACTCACTCATATACTATGTACTACACTGTGCATTTTATGTAATCAAGGTTTTTCAGTAAATTTTCAGTTTTTCAGTGCAACTCACTCATATACTATGTACTACACTGTGCGTTTCTTATATTCTAAGTTTTTCAGTGCAACTCACTCATATACTGTGTACTACACTGTGCATTTCGTGTAATCGGGGTTTTTTCAGTAAAACTCACTCATATACTATGTACTACACTGTGCATTTCGTGTAATCCGGGTTTTTCAGCGCAACTCACTCATATACTATGTACTACACAGTGCGTTTCTTATATTCTAAGTTTTTGAGTACAACTCACTCATATACTATGTACTACACTGTGCATTTTATGTAATCAAGGTTTTTCAGTAAATTATCAGTTTTTCAGTGCAACTCACTCATATACTATGTACTACACTGTGCTTTTCTTATATTCTAAGTTTTTCACTGCAACTCACTCATATAATATGTACTACACTGTTCATTTCCTGTAATCCGGGTTTTTCAGTAAAACTCACTCATATACTATTCACTAAACTGTACGTTTCTTATATTCTAAGTTTTTCAGTGCAACTCACTCATATAGTATGTTCTACAATGTGCATATCATGTAATCAGGGTTTTTCAGTAAAACTCACTCATATACTATGTACTACACTGTGCCTTTCTTATATTCTAACTTTTTCAGTGCAACTCACTCATATACTATGTACTACACTGTGCATTTCGTGTATTCCGAGTTTTTCAGTAAAACTCACTCATATACTATGTACTATACTGTGCGTTTCTTATATTCTAACTTTATCAGTGCAACTCACTCATATTCTATGTACTACACTGTGCATTTGGTGTTCTCTGGGTTTTTCAGTAAAACTCACTCCTATACTATGTACTACACTGTGCATTTCGTCTAATGCGGGTTTTTCAGTAAATTCTAAGTTTTTCAGTGCAATTCACTCATATACTATGTACTACACTGTGCATTTCGTCTAATGCGGGTTTTTCAGTAAATTCTAAGTTTTTCAGTGCAACTCACTCATATACAATGTACTACACTGTGCATTTCGTCTAATGCGGGTTTTTCAGTAAATTCTAAGTTTTTCAGTGCAACTCACTCATATACAATGTACTACACTGTGCATTTCGTCTAATGCGGGGTTTTTCAGTAAATTCTAAGTTTTTCAGTGCAACTCACTCATATACAATGTACTACACTGTGCATTTCGTCTAATGCGGGTTTTTCAGTAAATTCTAAGTTTTTCAGTGCAACTCACTCATATACTATGTACTACACTGTGCATTTCGTCTAATGCGGGTTTTTCAGTAAATTCTAAGTTTTTCAGTGCAATTCACTCATATACTATGTACTACACTGTACATTTCGTCTAATGAGGGTTTTTCAGTAAATTCTAAGTTTTTCAGTGCAACTCACTCATATACAATGTACTACACTGTGCATTTCGTCTAATGCGGGTTTTTCAGTAAATTCTAAGTTTTTCAGTGCAACTCACTCATATACAATGTACTACACTGTGCATTTCGTCTAATGCGGGTTTTTCAGTAAATTCTAAGTTTTTCAGTGCAACTCACTCATATACTATGTACTACACTGTGCATTTCGTCTAATGCGGGTTTTTCAGTAAATTCTAAGTTTTTCAGTGCAACTCACTCATATACAATGTACTACACTGTGCATTTCGTCTAATGAGGGTTTTTCAGTAAATTCTAAGTTTTTCAGTGCAACTCACTCATATACAATGTACTACACTGTGCATTTCGTCTAATGCGGGTTTTTCAGTAAATTCTAAGTTTTTCAGTGCAACTCACTCCTATACAATGTACTACACTGTGCATTTCGTCTAATGCGGGTTTTTCAGTAAATTCTAAGTTTTTCAGTGCAACTCACTCATATACAATGTACTACACTGTGCATTACGTCTAATGCGGGTTTTTCAGTAAATTCTAAGTTTTTCAGTGCAACTCACTCATATACAATGTACTACACTGTGCATTTCGTCTAATGCGGGTTTTTCAGTAAATTCTAAGTTTTTCAGTGCAACTCACTCATATACAATGTACTACACTGTTCATTTCGTCTAATGAGGGTTTTTCAGTAAATTCTAAGTTTTTCAGTGCAACTCACTCATATACTATGTACTACACTGTGCATTTCGTCTAATGCGGGTTTTTCAGTAAATTCTAAGTTTTTCAGTGCAACTCACTCATATACTATGTACTACACTGTACATTTCGTCTAATGCGGGTTTTTCAGTAAATTCTAAGTTTTTCAGTGCAACTAACTCATATACAATGTACTACACTGTGCATTTCGTCTAATGCGGGTTTTTCAGTAAATTCTAATTTTTTCAGTGCAACTCACTCATATACAATGTACTACACTGTGCATTTCGTCTAATGCGGGTTTTTCAGTAAATTCTAAGTTTTTCAGTGCAATTCACTCATATACTATGTACTACACTGTGCATTTCGTCTAATGCGGGTTTTTCAGTAAATTCTAAGTTTTTCAGTGCAACTCACTCATATACAATGTACTACACTGTGCATTTCGACTAATGCGGGTTTTTTCAGTAAATTCTAAGTTTTTCACTGCAACTCACTCATATAATATGTACTACACTGTTCATTTCGTGTAATCCGGGTTTTCAGTAAAACTCACTCATATACTATTCACTAAACTGTACGTTTCTTATATTCTAAGTTTTTCAGTGCAACTCACTCATATAGTATGTACTACAATGTGCATATCATGTAATCAGGGTTTTTCAGTAAAACTCACTCATATACTATGTACTACACTGTGCCTTTCTTATATTCTAACTTTTTCAGTGCAACTCACTCATATACTATGTACTACACTGTGCATTTCGTGTATTCCGAGTTTTTCAGTAAAACTCACTCATATACTATGTACTATACTGTGCGTTTCTTATATTCTAACTTTATCAGTGCAACTCACTCATATTCTATGTACTACACTGTGCATTTGGTGTTCTCTGGGTTTTTCAGTAAAACTCACTCATATACAATGTACTACACTGTGCATTTCGTCTAATGCGGGTTTTTCAGTAAATTCTAAGTTTTTCAGTGCAATTCACTCATATACTATGTACTACACTGTGCATTTCGTCTAATGCGGGTTTTTCAGTAAATTCTAAGTTTTTCAGTGCAACTCACTCATATACAATGTACTACACTGTGCATTTCGTCTAATGCGGGTTTTTCAGTAAATTCTAAGTTTTTCAGTGCAACTCACTCATATACAATGTACTACACTGTGCATTTCGTCTAATGCGGGTTTTTCAGTAAATTCTAAGTTTTTCAGTGCAACTCACTCATATACAATGTACTACACTGTGCATTTCGTCTAATGCGGGTTTTTCAGTAAATTCTAAGTTTTTCAGTGCAACTCACTCATATACTATGTACTACATTTCGTCTAATGCGGGTTTTTCAGTAAATTCTAAGTTTTTCAGTGCAACTCACTCATATACTATTTACTACACTGTGCATTTCGTCTAATGCGGGTTTTTCAGTAAATTCTAAGTTTTTCAGTGCAATTCACTCATATACTATGTACTACACTGTACATTTCGTCTAATGAGGGTTTTTCAGTAAATTCTAAGTTTTTCAGTGCAACTCACTCATATACAATGTACTACACTGTGCATTTCGTCTAATGCGGGTTTTTCAGTAAATTCTAAGTTTTTCAGTGCAACTCACTCATATACAATGTACTACACTGTGCATTTCGTCTAATGCGGGTTTTTCAGTAAATTCTAAGTTTTTCAGTGCAACTCACTCATATACTATGTACTACACTGTGCATTTCGTCTAATGCGGGTTTTTCAGTAAATTCTAAGTTTTTCAGTGCAACTCACTCATATACAATGTACTACACTGTGCATTTCGTCTAATGCGGGTTTTTCAGTAAATTCTAAGTTTTTCAGTGCAACTCACTCATATACAATGTACTACACTGTGCATTTCGTCTAATGAGGGTTTTTCAGTAAATTCTAAGTTTTTCAGTGCAACTCACTCATATACAATGTACTACACTGTGCATTTCGTCTAATGCGGGTTTTTCAGTAAATTCTAAGTTTTTCAGTGCAACTCACTCCTATACAATGTACTACACTGTGCATTTCGTCTAATGCGGGTTTTTCAGTAAATTCTAAGTTTTTCAGTGCAACTCACTCATATACAATGTACTACACTGTGCATTACGTCTAATGCGGGTTTTTCAGTAAATTCTAAGTTTTTCAGTGCAACTCACTCATATACAATGTACTACACTGTGCATTTCGTCTAATGCGGGTTTTTCAGTAAATTCTAAGTTTTTCAGTGCAACTCACTCATATACAATGTACTACACTGTTCATTTCGTCTAATGAGGGTTTTTCAGTAAATTCTAAGTTTTTCAGTGCAACTCACTCATATACTATGTACTACACTGTGCATTTCGTCTAATGCGGGTTTTTCAGTAAATTCTAAGTTTTTCAGTGCAACTCACTCATATACTATGTACTACACTGTACATTTCGTCTAATGCGGGTTTTTCAGTAAATTCTAAGTTTTTCAGTGCAACTAACTCATATACAATGTACTACACTGTGCATTTCGTCTAATGCGGGTTTTTCAGTAAATTCTAATTTTTTCAGTGCAACTCACTCATATACAATGTACTACACTGTGCATTTCGTCTAATGCGGGTTTTTCAGTAAATTCTAAGTTTTTCAGTGCAATTCACTCATATACTATGTACTACACTGTGCATTTCGTCTAATGCGGGTTTTTCAGTAAATTCTAAGTTTTTCAGTGCAACTCACTCATATACAATGTACTACACTGTGCATTTCGACTAATGCGGGTTTTTTCAGTAAATTCTAAGTTTTTCACTGCAACTCACTCATATAATATGTACTACACTGTTCATTTCGTGTAATCCGGGTTTTTCAGTAAAACTCACTCATATACTATTCACTAAACTGTACGTTTCTTATATTCTAAGTTTTTCAGTGCAACTCACTCATATAGTATGTACTACAATGTGCATATCATGTAATCAGGGTTTTTCAGTAAAACTCACTCATATACTATGTACTACACTGTGCCTTTCTTATATTCTAACTTTTTCAGTGCAACTCACTCATATACTATGTACTACACTGTGCATTTCGTGTATTCCGAGTTTTTCAGTAAAACTCACTCATATACTATGTACTATACTGTGCGTTTCTTATATTCTAACTTTATCAGTGCAACTCACTCATATTCTATGTACTACACTGTGCATTTGGTGTTCTCTGGGTTTTTCAGTAAAACTCACTCATATACAATGTACTACACTGTGCATTTCGTCTAATGCGGGTTTTTCAGTAAATTCTAAGTTTTTCAGTGCAATTCACTCATATACTATGTACTACACTGTGCATTTCGTCTAATGCGGGTTTTTCAGTAAATTCTAAGTTTTTCAGTGCAACTCACTCATATACAATGTACTACACTGTGCATTTCGTCTAATGCGGGTTTTTCAGTAAATTCTAAGTTTTTCAGTGCAACTCACTCATATACAATGTACTACACTGTGCATTTCGTCTAATGCGGGTTTTTCAGTAAATTCTAAGTTTTTCAGTGCAACTCACTCATATACAATGTACTACACTGTGCATTTCGTCTAATGCGGGTTTTTCAGTAAATTCTAAGTTTTTCAGTGCAACTCACTCATATACTATGTACTACATTTCGTCTAATGCGGGTTTTTCAGTAAATTCTAAGTTTTTCAGTGCAACTCACTCATATACTATTTACTACACTGTGCATTTCGTCTAATGCGGGTTTTTCAGTAAATTCTAAGTTTTTCAGTGCAATTCACTCATATACTATGTACTACACTGTACATTTCGTCTAATGAGGGTTTTTTCAGTAAATTCTAAGTTTTTCAGTGCAACTCACTCATATACAATGTACTACACTGTGCATTTCGTCTAATGCGGGTTTTTCAGTAAATTCTAAGTTTTTCAGTGCAACTCACTCATATACAATGTACTACACTGTGCATTTCGTCTAATGCGGGTTTTTCAGTAAATTCTAAGTTTTTCAGTGCAACTCACTCATATACTATGTACTACACTGTGCATTTCGTCTAATGCGGGTTTTTCAGTAAATTCTAAGTTTTTCAGTGCAACTCACTCATATACAATGTACTACACTGTGCATTTCGTCTAATGCGGGTTTTTCAGTAAATTCTAAGTTTTTCAGTGCAACTCACTCATATACAATGTACTACACTGTTCATTTCGTCTAATGAGGGTTTTTCAGTAAATTCTAAGTTTTTCAGTGCAACTCACTCATATACTATGTACTACACTGTGCATTTCGTCTAATGCGGGTTTTTCAGTAAATTCTAAGTTTTTCAGTGCAACTCACTCATATACTATGTACTACACTGTACATTTCGTCTAATGCGGGTTTTTCAGTAAATTCTAAGTTTTTCAGTGCAACTAACTCATATACAATGTACTACACTGTGCATTTCGTCTAATGCGGGTTTTTCAGTAAATTCTAATTTTTTCAGTGCAACTCACTCATATACAATGTACTACACTGTGCATTTCGTCTAATGCGGGTTTTTCAGTAAATTCTAAGTTTTTCAGTGCAATTCACTCATATACTATGTACTACACTGTGCATTTCGTCTAATGCGGGTTTTTCAATAAATTCTAAGTTTTTCAGTGCAACTCACTCATATACAATGTACTACACTGTGCATTTCGACTAATGCGGGTTTTTCAGTAAATTCTAAGTTTTTTAGTGCAACTCACTCATATACAATGTACTACACTGTGCATTTCGTCTAATGCGGGTTTTTCAGTAAATTCTAAGTTTTTCAGTGCAATTCACTCATATACTATGTACTACACTGTGCATTTCGTCTAATGCGGGTTTTTCAGTAAATTCTAAGTTTTTCAGTGCAACTCACTCATATACAATGTACTACACTGTGCATTTCGTCTAATGCGGGTTTTTCAGTAAATTCTAAGTTTTTCAGTGCAACTCACTCATATACTATGTACTACACTGTGCATTTCGTCTAATGCGGGTTTTTCAGTAAATTCTAAGTTTTTCAGTGCAACTCACTCATATACAATGTACTACACTGTGCATTTCGTCTAATGCGGGTTTTCAGTAAATTCTAAGTTTTTCAGTGCAACTCACTCCTATACAATGTACTACACTGTGCATTTCGTCTAATGCGGGTTTTTCAGTAAATTCTAAGTTTTTCAGTGCAACTCACTCATATACAATGTACTACACTGTGCATTTCGTCTAATGCGGGTTTTTCAGTAAATTCTAAGTTTTTCAGTGCAACTCACTCATATACAATGTACTACACTGTGCATTTCGTCTAATGCGGGTTTTTCAGTAAATTCTAAGTTTTTCAGTGCAACTCACTCATATACAATGTACTACACTGTGCATTTCGTCTAATGCGGGTTTTTCAGTAAATTCTAAGTTTTTCAGTGCAACTCACTCATATACAATGTACTACACTGTTCATTTCGTCTAATGAGGGTTTTTCAGTAAATTCTAAGTTTTTCAGTGCAACTCACTCATAAACTATGTACTACACTGTGCATTTCGTCTAATGCGGGTTTTTCAGTAAATTCTAAGTTTTTCAGTGCAACTCACTCATATACAATGTACTACACTGTGCATTTCGTCTAATGAGGGTTTTTTAGTAAATTCTAAGTTTTTCAGTGCAATTCACTCATATACTATGTACTACACTGTGCATTTCGTCTAATGCGGGTTTTTCAGTAAATTCTAAGTTTTTCAGTGCAACTCACTCATATACAATGTACTACACTGTGCATTTCGACTAATGCGGGTTTTTCAGTAAATTCTAAGTTTTTTCAGTGCAACTCACTCATATACAATGTACTACACTGTGCATTTCGTCTAATGCGGGTTTTTCAGTAAATTCTAAGTTTTCAGTGCAACTCACTCATATACAATGTACTAAACTGTGCATTTCGTCTAATGCGTGTTTTTCAGTAAATTCTAAGTTTTTCAGTGCAACTCACTCATATACAATGTACTACACTGTGCATTTCGTCTAATGCGGGTTTTTCAGTAAATTCTAAGTTTTTCAGTGCAACTCACTCATATACAATGTACTACACTGTGCATTTCGTCTAATGCGGGTTTTTCAGTAAATTCTAAGTTTTACAGTGCAACTCACTCATATACAAAGTACTACACTGTGCATTTCGTCTAATGTGGGTTTTTCAGTAAATTCTAAGTTTTTCAGTGCAACTCACTCATATACCATGTACTACACTGTGCATTTCGTCTAATGCGGGTTTTTCAGTAAATTCTAAGTTTTTCAGTGCAACTCACTCATATACTATGTACTACACTGTGCATTTCGTCTAATGCGGGTTTTTCAGTAAATTCTAAGTTTTTCAGTGCAATTCACTCATATACTATGTACTACACTGTACATTTCGTCTAATGCGGGTTTTTCAGTAAATTCTAAGTTTTTCAGTGCAACTCACTCATATACAATGTACTACACTGTGCATTTCGTCTAATGCGGGTTTTTCAGTAAATTCTAAGTTTTTCAGTGCAACTCACTCATATACAATGTACTACACTGTGCATTTCGTCTAATGCGGGTTTTTCAGTAAATTCTAAGTTTTTCAGTGCAACTCACTCATATACTATGTACTACACTGTGCATTTCGTCTAATGCGGGTTTTTCAGTAAATTCTAAGTTTTTCAGTGCAACTCACTCATATACAATGTACTACACTGTGCATTTCGTCTAATGCGGGTTTTTCAGTAAATTCTAATTTTTTCAGTGCAACTCACTCATATACAATGTACTACACTGTGCATTTCGTCTAATGCGGGTTTTTCAGTAAATTCTAAGTTTTTCAGTGCAATTCACTCATATACTATGTACTACACTGTGCATTTCGTCTAATGCGGGTTTTTCAGTAAATTCTAAGTTTTTCAGTGCAACTCACTCATATACAATGTACTACACTGTGCATTTCGACTAATGCGGGTTTTTCAGTAAATTCTAAGTTTTTCAGTGCAACTCACTCATATACAATGTACTACACTGTGCATTTCGTCTAATGCGGGTTTTTCAGTAAATACTAAGTTTTTCAGTGCAATTCACTCATATACTATGTACTACACTGTGCATTTCGTCTAATGCGGGTTTTTCAGTAAATTCTAAGTTTTTCAGTGCAACTCACTCATATACAATGTACTACACTGTGCATTTCGTCTAATGCGGGTTTTTCAGTAAATTCTAAGTTTTTCAGTGCAACTCACTCAATATACAATGTACTACACTGTGCATTTCGTCTAATGCGGGTTTTTCAGTAATTCTAAGTTTTTCAGTGCAACTCACTCATATACAATGTACTACACTGTGCATTTCGTCTAATGCGGGTTTTTCAGTAAATTCTAAGTTTTTCAGTGCAACTCACTCATATACAATGTACTACACTGTGCATTTCGTCTAATGCGGGTTTTTCAGTAAATTCTAAGTTTTTCAGTGCAACTCACTCATATACAATGTACTACACTTTGCATTTCGTCTAATGCGGGTTTTCAGTAAATTCTAAGTTTTTCAGTGCAACTCACTCATATACAATGTACTACACTGTGCATTTCGTCTAATGCGGGTTTTTCAGTAAATTCTAAGTTTTTCAGTGCAACTCACTCATATACTATGTACTACATTTCGTCTAATGCGGGTTTTTCAGTAATTCTAAGTTTTTCAGTGCAACTCACTCATATACTATTTACTACACTGTGCATTTCGTCTAATGCGGGTTTTTCAGTAAATTCTAAGTTTTTTCAGTGCAATTCACCTCATATACTATGTTACTACACTGTACATTTCGTCTAATGAGGGTTTTTCAGTAATTCTAAGTTTTTCAGTGCAACTCACTCATATACAATGTACTACACTGTGCATTTCGTCTAATGCGGGTTTTTTCAGTAAATTCTAAGTTTTTCAGTGCAACTCACTCATATACAATGTACTACACTGTGCATTTCGTCTAATGCGGGTTTTTCAGTAAAATTCTAAGTTTTTCAGTGCAACTCACTCATATACTATGTACTACACTGTGCATTTCGTCTAATGCGGGTTTTTCAGTAAATTCTAAGTTTTTCAGTGCACTCACTCATATACAATGTACTACACTGTGCATTTCGGTCTAATGCGGGTTTTTCAGTAAATCTAAGTTTTTCAGTGCAACTCATCTTAATACAATGTACTACACTGTTTCATTTCGTCTAATGAGGGTTTTTCAGTAAATTCTAAGTTTTTCAGTGCAACTCACTCATATACTATGTACTACACTGTGCAATTTCGTCTAATGCGGGTTTTTCAGTAAATTCTAAGTTTTTCAGTGCAAAACTCACTCATATACTATGTACTACACTGTACATTTCGTCTAATGCGGGTTTTTCAGTAAATTCTAAGTTTTTCAGTGCAACTAACTCATATACAATGTACTACACTGTGCATTTCGTCTAATGCGGGTTTTTCAGTAAATTCTAATTTTTCAGTGCAACTCACTCATATACAATGTACTACACTGTGCATTTCGTCTAATGCGGGTTTTTCAGTAAATTCTAAGTTTTTCAGTGCAACTCACTCATATACAATGTACTACACTGTGCATTTCGTCTAATGCGGGTTTTTCAGTAAATTCTAAGTTTTTCAGTGCAAACTCACTCATATACAATGTACTACACTGTTCATTTCGTCTAATGAGGGTTTTTCAGTAAATTCTAAGTTTTTCAGTGGCAACTCACTCATAAACTATGTACTACACTGTGCATTTCGTCTAATGCGGGTTTTCAGTAAATTCTAAGTTTTTCAGTGCAACTCACTCATATACAATGTACTACACTGTGCATTTCGTCTAATGCGGGTTTTTTAGTAAATTCTAAGTTTTTCAGTGCAATTCCACTCATATACTATGTACTACACTGTGCATTTCGTCTAATGCGGGGTTTTTCAGTAAATTCTAAGTTTTTCAGTGCAACTCACTCATATACAATGTACTACACTGTGCATTTCGACTAATGCGGGTTTTTCAGTAAAGTTCTAAGTTTTTCAGTGCAACTCACTCATTATACAATGTACTCACACTGTGCATTTCGTCTAATGCGGGTTTTTCAGTAAATTCTAGTTTTCAGTGCAACTCACTCATATACAATGTACTAACTGTGCATTTCGTTCTAATGCGTGTTTTTCAGTAAATTCTAAGTTTTTCAGTGCAACTCACTCATATACAATGTACTACACTGTGCATTTCGTCTAATGCGGGTTTTTCAGTAAATTCTAAGTTTTCAGTGCAACTCACTCATATACAATGTACTACACTGTGCATTTCGTCTAATGCGGGTTTTTCAGTAAATTCTAGTTTTACAGTGCAACTCACTCATATACAAAGTACTACACTGTGCATTTCGTCTAATGTGGGTTTTCAGTAAATTCTAAGTTTTTCAGTGCAACTCACTCATATACCATGTACTACACTGTGCATTTCGTCTAATGCGGGTTTTTTCAGTAATTCTAAGTTTTTCAGTGCAACTCACTCATATACAATGTACTACACTGTGCATTTCGTCTAATGCGGGTTTTTCAGTAAATTCTAGTTTTTCAGTGCAACTCACTCATATACAAAGTACTACACTGTGCATTTCGTCTAATGTGGGTTTTTCAGTAAATTCTAAGTTTTTTCAGTGGCAAACTCACTCATATACCCATGTACTACACTGTGCATTTTCGGTCTAATGCGGGTTTTTCAGTAAATTCTAAGTTTTTCAGTGCAACTCACTCATATACTATGTACTACACTGTGCATTTCGTCTAATGCGGGTTTTTCAGTAAATTCTAAGTTTTTCAGTGCAATTCACTCATATACTATGTACTACACTGTACATTTCGTCTAATGCGGGTTTTTCAGTAAATTCTAAGTTTTTCAGTGCAACTCACTCATATACAATGTACTACACTGTGCATTTCGTCTAATGCGGGTTTTTCAGTAAATTCTAAGTTTTTCAGTGCAACTCACTCATATACAATGTACTACAACTGTGCATTTCGTCTAATGCGGGTTTTTTCAGTAAATTCTAAGTTTTTCAGTGCAACTCACTCATATACTATGTACTACACTGTGCCATTTCGTCTAATGCGGGTTTTTCAGTAAATTCTAAGTTTTCAGTGCAACTCACTCATATACAATGTACTACACTGTGCATTTCGTCTAATGCGGGTTTTTCAGTAATTCTAATTTTTTCAGTGCAACTCCACTCATATACAATGTACTACACTGTGGCATTTCGTCTAATGCGGGTTTTTCAGTAAATTCTAAGTTTTTCAGTGCAATTCACTCATATACTATGTACTACACTGTGCATTTCGTCTAATGCGGGTTTTTCAGTAAATTCTAAGTTTTTCAGTGCAACTCACTCATATACAATGTACTACACTGTGCATTTCGACTAATGCGGGTTTTTCAGTAAATTCTAAGTTTTTCAGTGCAACTCACTCATATACAATGTACTACACTGTGCATTTCGTCTAATGCGGGTTTTTCAGTAAATACTAAGTTTTTCAGTGCAATTCACTCATATACTATGTACTACACTGTGCATTTCGTCTAATGCGGGTTTTTCAGTAAATTCTAAGTTTTTCAGTGCAACTCACTCATATACAATGTACTACACTGTGCATTTCGTCTAATGCGGGTTTTTCAGTAAATTCTAAGTTTTTCAGTGCAACTCACTCATATACAATGTACTACACTGTGCATTTCGTCTAATGCGGGTTTTTCAGTAAATTCTAAGTTTTTCAGTGCAACTCACTCATATACAATGTACTACACTGTGCATTTCGTCTAATGCGGGTTTTTCAGTAAATTCTAAGTTTTTCAGTGCAACTCACTCATATACAATGTACTACACTGTGCATTTCGTCTAATGCGGGTTTTTCAGTAAATTCTAAGTTTTTCAGTGCAACTCACTCATATACAATGTACTACACTGTGCATTTCGTCTAATGCGGGTTTTTCAGTAAATTCTAAGTTTTTCAGTGCAACTCACTCATATACAATGTACTACACTGTGCATTTCGTCTAATGCGGGTTTTTCAGTAAATTCTAAGTTTTTCAGTGCAACTCACTCATATACTATGTACTACATTTCGTCTAATGCGGGTTTTTCAGTAAATTCTAAGTTTTTTAGTGCAACTCACTCATATACTATTTACTACACTGTGCATTTCGTCTAATGCGGGTTTTTCAGTAAATTCTAAGTTTTTCAGTGCAATTCACTCATATACTATGTACTACACTGTACATTTCGTCTAATGAGGGTTTTTCAGTAAATTCTAAGTTTTTCAGTGCAACTCACTCATATACAATGTACTACACTGTGCATTTCGTCTAATGCGGGTTTTTCAGTAAATTCTAAGTTTTTCAGTGCAACTCACTCATATACAATGTACTACACTGTGCATTTCGTCTAATGCGGGTTTTTCAGTAAATTCTAAGTTTTTCAGTGCAACTCACTCATATACTATGTACTACACTGTGCATTTCGTCTAATGCGGGTTTTTCAGTAAATTCTAAGTTTTTCAGTGCAACTCACTCATATACAATGTACTACACTGTGCATTTCGTCTAATGCGGGTTTTTCAGTAAATTCTAAGTTTTTCAGTGCAACTCACTCATATACAATGTACTACACTGTGCATTTCGTCTAATGCGGGTTTTTCAGTAAATTCTAAGTTTTTCAGTGCAACTCACTCATATACAATGTACTACACTGTGCATTTCGTCTAATGCGGGTTTTTCAGTAAATTCTAAGTTTTTCAGTGCAACTCACTCATATACTATGTACTACATTTCGTCTAATGCGGGTTTTTCAGTAAATTCTAAGTTTTTCAGTGCAACTCACTCATATACTATTTACTACACTGTGCATTTCGTCTAATGCGGGTTTTTCAGTAAATTCTAAGTTTTTCAGTGCAATTCACTCATATACTATGTACTACACTGTACATTTCGTCTAATGAGGGTTTTTCAGTAAATTCTAAGTTTTTCAGTGCAACTCACTCATATACAATGTACTACACTGTGCATTTCGTCTAATGCGGGTTTTTCAGTAAATTCTAAGTTTTTCAGTGCAACTCACTCATATACAATGTACTACACTGTGCATTTCGTCTAATGCGGGTTTTTCAGTAAATTCTAAGTTTTTCAGTGCAACTCACTCATATACTATGTACTACACTGTGCATTTCGTCTAATGCGGGTTTTTCAGTAAATTCTAAGTTTTTCAGTGCAACTCACTCATATACAATGTACTACACTGTGCATTTCGTCTAATGCGGGTTTTTCAGTAAATTCTAAGTTTTTCAGTGCAACTCACTCATATACAATGTACTACACTGTTCATTTCGTCTAATGAGGGTTTTTCAGTAAATTCTAAGTTTTTCAGTGCAACTCACTCATATACTATGTACTACACTGTGCATTTCGTCTAATGCGGGTTTTTCAGTAAATTCTAAGTTTTTCAGTGCAACTCACTCATATACTATGTACTACACTGTACATTTCGTCTAATGCGGGTTTTTCAGTAAATTCTAAGTTTTTCAGTGCAACTAACTCATATACAATGTACTACACTGTGCATTTCGTCTAATGCGGGTTTTTCAGTAAATTCTAATTTTTTCAGTGCAACTCACTCATATACAATGTACTACACTGTGCATTTCGTCTAATGCGGGTTTTTCAGTAAATTCTAAGTTTTTCAGTGCAACTCACTCATATACAATGTACTACACTGTGCATTTCGTCTAATGCGGGTTTTTCAGTAAATTCTAAGTTTTTCAGTGCAACTCACTCATATACAATGTACTACACTGTTCATTTCGTCTAATGAGGGTTTTTCAGTAAATTCTAAGTTTTTCAGTGCAACTCACTCATAAACTATGTACTACACTGTGCATTTCGTCTAATGCGGGTTTTTCAGTAAATTCTAAGTTTTTCAGTGCAACTCACTCATATACAATGTACTACACTGTGCATTTCGTCTAATGCGGGTTTTTTAGTAAATTCTAAGTTTTTCAGTGCAATTCACTCATATACTATGTACTACACTGTGCATTTCGTCTAATGCGGGTTTTTCAGTAAATTCTAAGTTTTTCAGTGCAACTCACTCATATACAATGTACTACACTGTGCATTTCGACTAATGCGGGTTTTTCAGTAAATTCTAAGTTTTTCAGTGCAACTCACTCATATACAATGTACTACACTGTGCATTTCGTCTAATGCGGGTTTTTCAGTAAATTCTAAGTTTTCAGTGCAACTCACTCATATACAATGTACTAAACTGTGCATTTCGTCTAATGCGTGTTTTTCAGTAAATTCTAAGTTTTTCAGTGCAACTCACTCATATACAATGTACTACACTGTGCATTTCGTCTAATGCGGGTTTTTCAGTAAATTCTAAGTTTTTCAGTGCAACTCACTCATATACAATGTACTACACTGTGCATTTCGTCTAATGCGGGTTTTTCAGTAAATTCTAAGTTTTACAGTGCAACTCACTCATATACAAAGTACTACACTGTGCATTTCGTCTAATGTGGGTTTTTCAGTAAATTCTAAGTTTTTCAGTGCAACTCACTCATATACCATGTACTACACTGTGCATTTCGTCTAATGCGGGTTTTTCAGTAAATTCTAAGTTTTTCAGTGCAACTCACTCATATACTATGTACTACACTGTGCATTTCGTCTAATGCGGGTTTTTCAGTAAATTCTAAGTTTTTCAGTGCAATTCACTCATATACTATGTACTACACTGTACATTTCGTCTAATGCGGGTTTTTCAGTAAATTCTAAGTTTTTCAGTGCAACTCACTCATATACAATGTACTACACTGTGCATTTCGTCTAATGCGGGTTTTTCAGTAAATTCTAAGTTTTTCAGTGCAACTCACTCATATACAATGTACTACACTGTGCATTTCGTCTAATGCGGGTTTTTTCAGTAAATTCTAAGTTTTTCAGTGCAACTCACTCATATACTATGTACTACACTGTGCATTTCGTCTAATGCGGGTTTTTCAGTAAATTCTAAGTTTTTCAGTGCAACTCACTCATATACAATGTACTACACTGTGCATTTCGTCTAATGCGGGTTTTTCAGTAAATTCTAATTTTTTCAGTGCAACTCACTCATATACAATGTACTACACTGTGCATTTCGTCTAATGCGGGTTTTTCAGTAAATTCTAAGTTTTTCAGTGCAATTCACTCATATACTATGTACTACACTGTGCATTTCGTCTAATGCGGGTTTTTCAGTAAATTCTAAGTTTTTCAGTGCAACTCACTCATATACAATGTACTACACTGTGCATTTCGACTAATGCGGGTTTTTCAGTAAATTCTAAGTTTTTCAGTGCAACTCACTCATATACAATGTACTACACTGTGCATTTCGTCTAATGCGGGTTTTTCAGTAAATACTAAGTTTTTCAGTGCAATTCACTCATATACTATGTACTACACTGTGCATTTCGTCTAATGCGGGTTTTTCAGTAAATTCTAAGTTTTTCAGTGCAACTCACTCATATACAATGTACTACATTGTGCATTTCGTCTAATGCGGGTTTTTCAGTAAATTCTAAGTTTTTCAGTGCAACTCACTCATATACTATGTACTACACTGTGCATTTCGTCTAATGCGGGTTTTTCAGTAAATTCTAAGTTTTTCAGTGCAACTCACTCATATACAATGTACTACACTGTGCATTTCGTCTAATGCGGGTTTTTCAGTAAATTCTAATTTTTTCAGTGCAACTCACTCATATACAATGTACTACACTGTGCATTTCGTCTAATGCGGGTTTTTCAGTAAATTCTAAGTTTTTCAGTGCAACTCACTCATATACAATGTACTACACTGTGCATTTCGTCTAATGCGGGTTTTTCAGTAAATTCTAAGTTTTTCAGTGCAACTCACTCATATACAATGTACTACACTGTGCATTTCGTCTAATGCGGGTTTTTCAGTAAATTCTAAGTTTTTCAGTGCAACTCACTCATATACAATGTACTACACTGTGCATTTCGTCTAATGCGGGTTTTTCAGTAAATTCTAAGTTTTTCAGTGCAACTCACTCATATACAATGTACTACACTGTGCATTTCGTCTAATGCGGGTTTTTCAGTAAATTCTAAGTTTTCAGTGCAACTCACTCATATACAATGTACTAAACTGTGCATTTCGTCTAATGCGGGTTTTTCAGTAAATTCTAAGTTTTTCAGTGCAACTCACTCATATACAATGTACTACACTGTGCATTTCGTCTAATGCGGGTTTTTCAGTAAATTCTAAGTTTTTCAGTGCAACTCACTCATATACAATGTACTACACTGTGCATTTCGTCTAATGCGGGTTTTTCAGTAAATTCTAAGTTTTACAGTGCAACTCACTCATATACAAAGTACTACACTGTGCATTTCGTCTAATGTGGGTTTTTCAGTAAATTCTAAGTTTTTCAGTGCAACTCACTCATATACAATGTACTACACTGTGCATTTCGTCTAATGCGGGTTTTTCAGTAAATTCTAAGTTTTTCAGTGCAACTCACTCATATACTATGTACTACACTGTGCATTTCGTCTAATGCGGGTTTTTCAGTAAATTCTAAGTTTTTCAGTGCAATTCACTCATATACTATGTGCTACACTGTACATTTCGTCTAATGCGGGTTTTTCAGTAAATTCTAAGTTTTTCAGTGCAACTCACTCATATACAATGTACTACACTGTGCATTTCGTCTAATGCGGGTTTTTCAGTAAATTCTAAGTTTTTCAGTGCAACTCACTCATATACAATGTACTACACTGTGCATTTCGTCTAATGCGGGTTTTTCAGTAAATTCTAAGTTTTTCAGTGCAACTCACTCATGTACTATGTACTACACTGTGCATTTCGTCTAATGCGGGTTTTTCAGTAAATTCTAATTTTTTCAGTGCAACTCACTCATATACAATGTACTACACTGTGCATTTCGTCTAATGCGGGTTTTTTAGTATATTCTAAGTTTTTCAGTGCAATTCACTCATATACTATGTACTACACTGTGCATTTCGTCTAATGCGGGTTTTTCAGTAAATTCTAATTTTTTCAGTGCAACTCACTCATATACAATGTACTACACTGTGCATTTCGACTAATGCGGGTTTTTCAGTAAATTCTAAGTTTTTCAGTGCAACTCACTCATATACAATGTACTACACTGTGCATTTCGTCTAATGCGGGTTTTTCAGTAAATTCTAAGTTTTTCAGTGCAACTCACTCATATACAATGTACTACACTGTGCATTTCGTCTAATGCGGGTTTTTCAGTAAATTCTAAGTTTTTCAGTGCAACTCACTCATATACAATGTACTACACTGTGCATTTCGTCTAATGCGGGTTTTTCAGTAAATTCTAAGTTTTTCAGTGCAACTCACTCATATACAATGTACTACACTGTGCATTTCGTCTAATGCGGGTTTTTCAGTAAATTCTAAGTTTTCAGTGCAACTCACTCATATACAATGTACTAAACTGTGCATTTCGTCTAATGCGGGTTTTTCAGTAAATTCTAAGTTTTTCACTGCAACTCACTCATGTACTATGTACTACACTGTGCATTTCGTCTAATGCGGGTTTTTCAGTAAATTCTAATTTTCAGTGCAACTCACTCATATACAATGTACTACACTGTGCATTTCGTCTAATGCGGGTTTTTTAGTAAATTCCTAGTTTTTCAGTGCAATTCACTCATATACTATGTACTACACTGTGCATTTCGTCTAATGCGGGTTTTTCAGTAAATTCTAAGTTTTTCAGTGCAACTCACTCATATACAATGTACTACACTGTGCATTTCGACTAATGCGGGTTTTTCAGTAAATTCTAAGTTTTTCAGTGCAACTCACTCATATACAATGTACTACAGTGTGCATTTCGTCTAATGCGGGTTTTTCAGTAAATTCTAAGTTTTTCAGTGCAACTCACTCATATACAATGTACTACACTGTGCATTTCGTCTAATGCGGGTTTTTCAGTAAATTCTAAGTTTTCAGTGTAACTCACTCATATACAATGTACTAAACTGTGCATTTCGTCTAATGCGGGTTTTTCAGTAAATTCTATTTTTTTCAGTGCAACTCACTCATATACAATGTACTACACTGTGCATTTCGTCTAATGCGGGTTTTTTAGTAAATTCTAAGTTTTTCAGTGCAATTCACTCATATACTATGTACTACACTGTGCATTTCGTCTAATGCGGGTTTTTCAGTAAATTCTAATTTTTTCAGTGCAACTCACTCATATACAATGTACTACACTGTGCATTTCGACTAATGCGGGTTTTTCAGTAAATTCTAAGTTTTTCAGTGCAACTCACTCATATACAATGTACTACACTGTGCATTTCGTCTAATGCGGGTTTTTCAGTAAATTCTAAGTTTTTCAGTGCAACTCACTCATATACAATGTACTACACTGTGCATTTCGTCTAATGCGGGTTTTTCAGTAAATTCTAAGTTTTTCAGTGCAACTCACTCATATACAATGTACTACACTGTGCATTTCGTCTAATGCGGGTTTTTCAGTAAATTCTAAGTTTTTCAGTGCAACTCACTCATATACAATGTACTACACTGTGCATTTCGTCTAATGCGGGTTTTTCAGTAAATTCTAAGTTTTCAGTGCAACTCACTCATGTACAATGTACTAAACTGTGCATTTCGTCTAATGCGGGTTTTTCAGTTAATTCTAAGTTTTTCAGTGCAACTCACTCATGTACTATGTACTACACTGTGCATTTCGTCTAATGCGGGTTTTTCAGTAAATTCTAATTTTCAGTGCAACTCACTCATATACAATGTACTACACTGTGCATTTCGTCTAATGCGCGTTTTTCAGTAAATTCTAATTTTCAGTGCAACTCACTCATATACAATGTACTACACTGTGCATTTCGTCTAATGCGGGTTTTTAGTAAATTCTAAGTTTTTCAGTGCAATTCACTCATATACTATGTACTACACTGTGCATTTCGTCTAATGCGGGTTTTTCAGTAAATTCTAAGTTTTTCAGTGCAACTCACTCATATACAATGTACTACACAGTGCATTTCGACTAATGCGGGTTTTTCAGTAAATTCTAAGTTTTTCAGTGCAACTCACTCATATACAATGTACTACACTGTGCATTTCGTCTAATGCGGGTTTTTCAGTAAATTCTAAGTTTTTCAGTGCAACTCACTCATATACAATGTACTACACTGTGCATTTCGTCTAATGCGGGTTTTTCAGTAAATTCTAAGTTTTCAGTGTAACTCACTCATATACAATGTACTAAACTGTGCATTTCGTCTAATGCAGGTTTTTCAGTAAATTCTAAGTTTTTCAGTGCAACTCACTCATATACAATGTACTACACTGTGCATTTCGTCTAATGTGGGTTTTTCAGTAAATTCTAAGTTTTTCAGTGCAACTCACTCATATACAATGTACTACACTGTGCATTTCGTCTAATGCGGGTTTTTCAGTAAATTCTAAGTTTTACAGTGCAACTCACTCATATACAAAGTACTACACTGTGCATTTCGTCTAATGTGGGTTTTTCAGTAAATTCTAAGTTTTTCAGTGCAACTCACTCATATACAATGTACTACACTGTGCATTTCGTCTAATGCGGGTTTTTCAGTAAATTCTATGTTTTTCAGTGCAACTCACTCATATACAATGTACTACACTGTGCATTTCGTCTAATGCGGGTTTTTCAGTAAATTCTAAGTTTTTCAGTGCAACTCACTCATGTACTATGTACTACACTGTGCATTTCGTCTAATGCGGGTTTTTCAGTAAATTCTAATTTTTTCAGTGCAACTCACTCATATACAATATACTACACTGTGCATTTCGTCTAATGCGGGTTTTTCAGTAAATTCTAATTTTTTCAGTGCAACTCACTCATATACAATGTACTACACTGTGCATTTCGACTAATGCGGGTTTTTCAGTAAATTCTAAGTTTTTCAGTGCAACTCACTCATATACAATGTACTACACTGTGCATTTCGTCTAATGCGGGTTTTTCAGTAAATTCTAAGTTTTCAGTGCAACTCACTCATATACAATGTACTAAACTGTGCATTTCGTCTAATGCGGGTTTTTCAGTAAATTCTAAGTTTTTCAGTGCAACTCACTCATATACAATGTACTACACTGTGCATTTCGTCTAATGCGCGTTTTTCAGTAAATTCTAAGTTTTTCAGTGCAACTCACTCATATACAATATACTACACTGTGCATTTCGTCTAATGCGGGTTTTTCAGTAAATTCTAAGTTTTACAGTGCAACTCACTCATATACAAAGTACTACACTGTGCATTTCGTCTAATGTGGGTTTTTCAGTAAATTCTAAGTTTTTCAGTGCAACTCACTCATATACAATGTACTACACTGTGCATTTCGTCTAATGCGGGTTTTTCAGTAAATTCTAAGTTTTTCAGTGCAACTCACTCATATACAATGTACTACACTGTGCATTTCGTCTAATGCGGGTTTTTCAGTAAATTCTAAGTTTTTCAGTGCAACTCACTCATGTACTATGTACTACACTGTGCATTTCGTCTAATGCGGGTTTTTCAGTAAATTCTAATTTTTTCAGTGCAACTCACTCATATACAATGTACTACACTGTGCATTTCGTCTAATGCGGGTTTTTCAGTAAATTCTAAGTTTTTCAGTGCAATTCACTCATATACTATGTACTAAACTGTACATTTCGTCTAATGCGGGTTTTTCAGTAAATTCTAATTTTTTCAGTGCAACTCACTCATATACAATGTACTACACTGTGCATTTCGACTAATGCGGGTTTTTCAGTAAATTCTAAGTTTTTCAGTGCAACTCACTCATATACAATGTACTACACTGTGCATTTCGTCTAATGCGGGTTTTTCAGTAAATTCTAAGTTTTCAGTGCAACTCACTCATATACAATGTACTAAACTGTGCATTTCGTCTAATGCGGGTTTTTCAGTAAATTCTAAGTTTTTCAGTGCAACTCACTCATATACAATGTACTACACTGTGCATTTCGTCTAATGCGCGTTTTTCAGTAAATTCTAAGTTTTTCAGTGCAACTCACTCATATACAATATACTACACTGTGCATTTCGTCTAATGCGGGTTTTTCAGTAAATTCTAAGTTTTCAGTGCAACTCACTCATATACAATGTACTAAACTGTGCATTTCGTCTAATGCGGGTTTTTCAGTAAATTCTAAGTTTTTCAGTGCAACTCACTCATGTACTATGTACTACACTGTGCATTTCGTCTAATGCGGGTTTTTCAGTAAATTCTAATTTTTTCAGTGCAACTCACTCATATACAATGTACTACACTGTGCATTTCGTCTAATGCGGGTTTTTTAGTATATTCTAAGTTTTTCAGTGCAATTCACTCATATACTATGTACTACACTGTGCATTTCGTCTAATGCGGGTTTTTCAGTAAATTCTAATTTTTTCAGTGCAACTCACTCATATACAATGTACTACACTGTGCATTTCGACTAATGCGGGTTTTTCAGTAAATTCTAAGTTTTTCAGTGCAACTCACTCATATACAATGTACTACACTGTGCATTTCGTCTAATGCGGGTTTTTCAGTAAATTCTAAGTTTTTCAGTGCAACTCACTCATATACAATGTACTACACTGTGCATTTCGTCTAATGCGGGTTTTTCAGTAAATTCTAAGTTTTTCAGTGCAACTCACTCATATACAATGTACTACACTGTGCATTTCGTCTAATGCGGGTTTTTCAGTAAATTCTAAGTTTTTCAGTGCAACTCACTCATATACAATGTACTACACTGTGCATTTCGTCTAATGCGGGTTTTTCAGTAAATTCTAAGTTTTCAGTGCAACTCACTCATATACAATGTACTAAACTGTGCATTTCGTCTAATGCGGGTTTTTCAGTAAATTCTAAGTTTTTCACTGCAACTCACTCATGTACTATGTACTACACTGTGCATTTCGTCTAATGCGGGTTTTTCAGTAAATTCTAATTTTCAGTGCAACTCACTCATATACAATGTACTACACTGTGCATTTCGTCTAATGCGGGTTTTTTAGTAAATTCCTAGTTTTTCAGTGCAATTCACTCATATACTATGTACTACACTGTGCATTTCGTCTAATGCGGGTTTTTCAGTAAATTCTAAGTTTTTCAGTGCAACTCACTCATATACAATGTACTACACTGTGCATTTCGACTAATGCGGGTTTTTCAGTAAATTCTAAGTTTTTCAGTGCAACTCACTCATATACAATGTACTACAGTGTGCATTTCGTCTAATGCGGGTTTTTCAGTAAATTCTAAGTTTTTCAGTGCAACTCACTCATATACAATGTACTACACTGTGCATTTCGTCTAATGCGGGTTTTTCAGTAAATTCTAAGTTTTCAGTGTAACTCACTCATATACAATGTACTAAACTGTGCATTTCGTCTAATGCGGGTTTTTCAGTAAATTCTAATTTTTTCAGTGCAACTCACTCATATACAATGTACTACACTGTGCATTTCGTCTAATGCGGGTTTTTTAGTAAATTCTAAGTTTTTCAGTGCAATTCACTCATATACTATGTACTACACTGTGCATTTCGTCTAATGCGGGTTTTTCAGTAAATTCTAATTTTTTCAGTGCAACTCACTCATATACAATGTACTACACTGTGCATTTCGACTAATGCGGGTTTTTTCAGTAAATTCTAAGTTTTTCAGTGCAACTCACTCATATACAATGTACTACACTGTGCATTTCGTCTAATGCGGGTTTTTCAGTAAATTCTAAGTTTTTCAGTGCAACTCACTCATATACAATGTACTACACTGTGCATTTCGTCTAATGCGGGTTTTTCAGTAAATTCTAAGTTTTTCAGTGCAACTCACTCATATACAATGTACTACACTGTGCATTTCGTCTAATGCGGGTTTTTCAGTAAATTCTAAGTTTTTCAGTGCAACTCACTCATATACAATGTACTACACTGTGCATTTCGTCTAATGCGGGTTTTTCAGTAAATTCTAAGTTTTCAGTGCAACTCACTCATGTACAATGTACTAAACTGTGCATTTCGTCTAATGCGGGTTTTTCAGTTAATTCTAAGTTTTTCAGTGCAACTCACTCATGTACTATGTACTACACTGTGCATTTCGTCTAATGCGGGTTTTTCAGTAAATTCTAATTTTCAGTGCAACTCACTCATATACAATGTACTACACTGTGCATTTCGACTAATGCGGGTTTTTCAGTAAATTCTAAGTTTTTCAGTGCAACTCACTCATATACAATGTACTACACTGTGCATTTCGTCTAATGCGGGTTTTTCAGTAAATTCTAAGTTTTTCAGTGCAACTCACTCATATACAATGTACTACACTGTGCATTTCGTCTAATGCGGGTTTTTCAGTAAATTCTAAGTTTTTCAGTGCAACTCACTCATATACAATGTACTACACTGTGCATTTCGTCTAATGCGGGTTTTTCAGTAAATTCTAAGTTTTTCAGTGCAACTCACTCATATACAATGTACTACACTGTGCATTTCGTCTAATGCGGGTTTTTCAGTAAATTCTAAGTTTTCAGTGCAACTCACTCATATACAATGTACTAAACTGTGCATTTCGTCTAATGCGGGTTTTTCAGTAAATTCTAAGTTTTTCACTGCAACTCACTCATGTACTATGTACTACACTGTGCATTTCGTCTAATGCGGGTTTTTCAGTAAATTCTAATTTTCAGTGCAACTCACTCATATACAATGTACTACACTGTGCATTTCGTCTAATGCGGGTTTTTTAGTAAATTCCTAGTTTTTCAGTGCAATTCACTCATATACTATGTACTACACTGTGCATTTCGTCTAATGCGGGTTTTTCAGTAAATTCTAAGTTTTTCAGTGCAACTCACTCATATACAATGTACTACACTGTGCATTTCGACTAATGCGGGTTTTTCAGTAAATTCTAAGTTTTTCAGTGCAACTCACTCATATACAATGTACTACAGTGTGCATTTCGTCTAATGCGGGTTTTTCAGTAAATTCTAAGTTTTTCAGTGCAACTCACTCATATACAATGTACTACACTGTGCATTTCGTCTAATGCGGGTTTTTCAGTAAATTCTAAGTTTTCAGTGTAACTCACTCATATACAATGTACTAAACTGTGCATTTCGTCTAATGCGGGTTTTTCAGTAAATTCTAATTTTTTCAGTGCAACTCACTCATATACAATGTACTACACTGTGCATTTCGTCTAATGCGGGTTTTTTAGTAAATTCTAAGTTTTTCAGTGCAATTCACTCATATACTATGTACTACACTGTGCATTTCGTCTAATGCGGGTTTTTCAGTAAATTCTAATTTTTTCAGTGCAACTCACTCATATACAATGTACTACACTGTGCATTTCGACTAATGCGGGTTTTTCAGTAAATTCTAAGTTTTTCAGTGCAACTCACTCATATACAATGTACTACACTGTGCATTTCGTCTAATGCGGGTTTTTCAGTAAATTCTAAGTTTTTCAGTGCAACTCACTCATATACATTGTACTACACTGTGCATTTCGTCTAATGCGGGTTTTTCAGTAAATTCTAAGTTTTTCAGTGCAACTCACTCATATACAATGTACTACACTGTGCATTTCGTCTAATGCGGGTTTTTCAGTAAATTCTAAGTTTTTCAGTGCAACTCACTCATATACAATGTACTACACTGTGCATTTCGTCTAATGCGGGTTTTTCAGTAAATTCTAAGTTTTCAGTGCAACTCACTCATGTACAATGTACTAAACTGTGCATTTCGTCTAATGCGGGTTTTTCAGTTAATTCTAAGTTTTTTAGTGCAACTCACTCATGTACTATGTACTACACTGTGCATTTCGTCTAATGCGGGTTTTTCAGTAAATTCTAATTTTCAGTGCAACTCACTCATATACAATGTACTACACTGTGCATTTCGTCTAATGCGGGTTTTTAGTAAATTCTAAGTTTTTCAGTGCAATTCACTCATATACTATGTACTACACTGTGCATTTCGTAAATTCTAAGTTTTTCAGTGCAACTCACTCATATACAATGTACTACACTGTGCATTTCGTCTAATGCGGGTTTTTCAGTAAATTCTAAGTTTTTGAGTGCAACTCACTCATATACAATGTACTAAACTGTGCATTTCGTCTAATGCGGGTTTTTCAGTAAATTCTAAGTTTTTGAGTGCAACTCACTCATATACAATGTACTACACTGTGCATTTCGTCTAATGCGGGTTTTTCAGTAAATTCTAAGTTTTTCAGTGCAACTCACTCATATACAATGTACTACACTGTGCATTTCGTCTAATGCGGGTTTTTCAGTAAATTCTAAGTTTTTCAGTGCAACTCACTCATATACAATGTTCTACACTGTGCATTTCATCTAATGCGGGTTTTTCAGTAAATTCTAAGTTTTTCAGTGCAACTCACTCATATACAATGTACTACACTGTGCATTTCGTCTAATGCGGGTTTTTCAGTAAATTCTAAGTTTTTCAGTGCAACTCACTCATATACAATGTACTACACTGTTCATTTCGTCTAATGCGGGTTTTTCAGTAAATTCTAAGTTTTTCAGTGAAACTCACTCATATACAATGTACTACACTGTGCATTTCGTCTAATGCGGGTTTTTCAGTAAATTCTAAGTTTTTCAGTGCAACTCACTCATATACAATGTACTACACTGTGCATTTCGTCTAATGCGGGTTTTTCAGTAAATTCTAAGTTTTTCAGTGCAACTCACTCATAGACAATGTACTACACTGTGCATTTCGTCTAATGCGGGTTTTTTCAGTAAATTCTAAGTTTTTCAGTGCAACTCACTCATATACAATGTACTAAACTGTGCATTTCGTCTAATGCGGGTTTTTCAGTAAATTCTAAGTTTTTCAGTGCAATTCACTCATATACTATGTACTACACTGTGCATTTCGTCTAATGCGGGTTTTTCAGTAAATTCTAAGTTTTTCAGTGCAATTCACTCATATACTATGTACTACACTGTGCATTTCGTCTAATGCGGGTTTTTCAGTAAATTCTAAGTTTTTCAGTGCAGCTCACTCATATACAATGTACTACACTGTGCATTTCGTCTAATGCGGGTTTTTCAGTAAATTCTAAGTTTTTCAGTGCAGCTCACTCATATACAATGTACTACACTGTGCATTTCGTCTAATGCGGGTTTTTCAGTAAATTCTAAGTTTTTCAGTGCAACTCACTCATATACAATGTACTACACTGTGCATTTCGTCTAATGCGGGTTTTTCAGTAAATTCTAAGTTTTTCAGTGCAACTCACTCATATACAATGTACTACACTGTGCATTTCGTCTAATGCGGGTTTTTCAGTAAATTCTAAGTTTTTGAGTGCAACTCACTCATATACAATGTACTAAACTGTGCATTTCGTCTAATGCGGGTTTTTCAGTAAATTCTAAGTTTTTCAGTGCAACTCACTCATATACAATGTACTACACTGTGCATTTCGTCTAATGCGGGTTTTTCAGTAAATTCTAAGTTTTTCAGTGCAATTCACTCATATACTATGTACTACACTGTGCATTTCGTCTAATGCGGGTTTTTCAGTAAATTCTAAGTTTTTCAGTGCAACTCACTCATATACAATGTACTACACTGTGCATTTCGTCTAATGCGGGTTTTTCAGTAAATTCTAAGTTTTTCAGTGCAACTCACTCATATACAATGTACTACACTGTGCATTTCGTCTAATGCGGGTTTTTCAGTAAATTCTAAGTTTTTCAGTGCAACTCACTCATATACAATGTACTACACTGTGCATTTCGTCTAATGCGGGTTTTCCAGTAAATTCTAAGTTTTTCAGTGCAACTCACTCATATACAATGTACTACACTGTGCATTTCGTCTAATGTGGGTTTTTCAGTAAATTCTAAGTTTTTCAGTGCAACTCACTCATATACAATGTTCTACACTGTGCATTTCATCTAATGCGGGTTTTTCAGTAAATTCTAAGTTTTTCAGTGCAACTCACTCATATACAATGTACTACACTGTGCATTTCGTCTAATGCGGGTTTTTCAGTAAATTCTAAGTTTTTCAGTGCAACTCACTCATATACAATGTACTACACTGTTCATTTCGTCTAATGCGGGTTTTTCAGTAAATTCTAAGTTTTTCAGTGAAACTCACTCATATACAATGTACTACACTGTGCATTTCGTCTAATGCGGGTTTTTCAGTAAATTCTAAGTTTTTCAGTGCAACTCACTCATATACAATGTACTACACTGTGCATTTCGTCTAATGCGGGTTTTTCAGTAAATTCTAAGTTTTTCAGTGCAACTCACTCATAGACAATGTACTACACTGTGCATTTCGTCTAATGCGGGTTTTTCAGTAAATTCTAAGTTTTTCAGTGCAACTCACTCATATACAATGTACTAAACTGTGCATTTCGTCTAATGCGGGTTTTTCAGTAAATTCTAAGTTTTTCAGTGCAATTCACTCATATACTATGTACTACACTGTGCATTTCGTCTAATGCGGGTTTTTCAGTAAATTCTAAGTTTTTCAGTGCAATTCACTCATATACTATGTACTACACTGTGCATTTCGTCTAATGCGGGTTTTTCAGTAAATTCTAAGTTTTTCAGTGCAATTCACTCATATACTATGTACTACACTGTGCATTTCGTCTAATGCGGGTTTTTCAGTAAATTCTAAGTTTTCAGTGCAACTCACTCATATACAATGTACTACACTGTGCATTTCGTCTAATGCGGGTTTTTCAGTAAATTCTAAGTTTTTCAGTGCAACTCACTCATATACAATGTACTACACTGTGCATTTCGTCTAATGCGGGTTTTTCAGTAAATTCTAAGTTTTTCAGTGCAACTCACTCATATACAATGTACTACACTGTGCATTTCGTCTAATGCGGGTTTTTCAGTAAATTCTAAGTTTTTGAGTGCAACTCACTCATATACAATGTACTAAACTGTGCATTTCGTCTAATGCGGGTTTTTCAGTAAATTCTAAGTTTTTCAGTGCAACTCACTCATATACAATGTACTACACTGTGCATTTCGCCTAATGCGGGTTTTTCAGTAAATTCTAAGTTTTTCAGTGCAACTCACTCATATACAATGTACTACACTGTGCATTTCGTCTAATGCGGGTTTTTCAGTAAATTCTAAGTTTTTCAGTGCAACTCACTCATATACAATGTTCTACACTGTGCATTTCATCTAATGCGGGTTTTTCAGTAAATTCTAAGTTTTTCAGTGCAACTCACTCATATACAATGTACTACACTGTGCATTTCGTCTAATGCGGGTTTTTCAGTAAATTCTAAGTTTTTCAGTGCAACTCACTCATATACAATGTACTACACTGTTCATTTCGTCTAATGCGGGTTTTTCAGTAAATTCTAAGTTTTTCAGTGCAACTCACTCAAATACAATGTACTACACTGTGCATTTCGTCTAATGCGGGTTTTTCAGTAAATTCTAAGTTTTTCAGTGCAACTCACTCGCATACTATGTACTACACTGTGCATTTCGTCTAATGCGGGTTTTTCAGTAAATTCTAAGTTTTTCAGTGCAACTCACTCATATACTATGTACTACACTGTGCATTTCGTCTAATGCGGGTTTTTCAGTAAATTCTAAGTTTTTCAGTGCAACTCACTCATATACAATGTACTACACTGTGCATTTCGTCTAATGCGGTTTTTTCAGTAAATTCTAAGTTTTTCAGTGCAATTCACTCATATACTATGTACTACACTGTGCATTTCGTCTAATGCGGTTTTTTCAGTAAATTCTAAGTTTTTCAGTGCAACTCACTCATATACAATGTACTACACTGTGCATTTCGTCTAATGCGGGTTTTTCAGTAAATTCTAAGTTTTTCAGTGTAACTCACTCATATACAATGTACTACACTGTGCATTTCGTCTAATGCGGGTTTTTCAGTAAATTCTAAGTTTTTCAGTGCAACTCACTCATATACAATGTACTACACTGTGCATTTCGTCTAATGCGGGTTTTTCAGTAAATTCTAAGTTTTTCAGTGCAACTCACTCATATACAATGTACTACACTGTGCATTTCGTCTAATGCGGGTTTTTCAGTAAATTCTAAGTTTTTCAGTGCAACTCACTCATATACTATATACTACACTGTGCATTTCGTCTAATGCGGGTTTTTCAGTAAATTCTAAGTTTTTCAGTGCAACTCACTCATATACTATGTACTACACTGTACATTTCTTCTAATGCGGGTTTTTCAGTAAATTCTAAGTTTTTCAGTGCAACTCACTCATATACAATGTACTACACTGTGTATTTCGTCTAATGCGATTTTTTCAGTAAATTCTAAGTTTTTCAGTGCAACTCACTCATATACAATGTACTACACTGTGCATTTCGTCTAATGCGGGTTTTTCAGTAAATTCTAAGTTTTTCAGTGCAATTCACTCATATACTATGTACTACACTGTGCATTTCGTCTAATGCGGGTTTTTCAGTAAATTCTAAGTTTTTCAGTGCAACTCACTCATATACAATGTACTACACTGTGCATTTCGTCTAATGCGGGTTTCAGTAAATTCTAAGTTTTTGAGTGCAACTCACTCATATACAATGTACTAAACTGTGCATTTCGTCTAATGCGGGTTTTTCAGTAAATTCTAAGTTTTTCAGTGCAACTCACTCATATACAATGTACTACACTGTGCATTTCGTCTAATGCGGGTTTTTCAGTAAATTCTAAGTTTTTCAGTGCAACTCACTCATATACAATGTACTACACTGTGCATTTCGTCTAATGTGGGTTTTTCAGTAAATTCTAAGTTTTTCAGTGCAACTCACTCATATACAATGTTCTACACTGTGCATTTCATCTAATGCGGGTTTTTCAGTAAATTCTAAGTTTTTGAGTGCAACTCACTCATATACAATGTACTAAACTGTGCATTTCGTCTAATGCGGGTTTTTCAGTAAATTCTAAGTTTTTCAGTGCAACTCACTCATATACAATGTACTACACTGTGCATTTCGTCTAATGCGGGTTTTTCAGTAAATTCTAAGTTTTTCAGTGCAACTCACTCATATACAATGTACTACACTGTGCATTTCGTCTAATGTGGGTTTTTCAGTAAATTCTAAGTTTTTCAGTGCAACTCACTCATATACAATGTTCTACACTGTGCATTTCATCTAATGCGGGTTTTTCAGTAAATTCTAAGTTTTTCAGTGCAACTCACTCATATACAATGTACTACACTGTGCATTTCGTCTAATGCGGGTTTTTCAGTAAATTCTAAGTTTTTCAGTGCAACTCACTCATATACAATGTACTACACTGTTCATTTCGTCTAATGCGGGTTTTTCAGTAAATTCTAAGTTTTTCAGTGAAACTCACTCATATACAATGTACTACACTGTGCATTTCGTCTAATGCGGGTTTTTCAGTAAATTCTAAGTTTTTCAGTGCAACTCACTCATATACAATGTACTACACTGTGCATTTCGTCTAATGCGGGTTTTTCAGTAAATTCTAAGTTTTTCAGTGCAATTCACTCATATACTATGTACTACACTGTGCATTTCGTCTAATGCGGGTTTTTCAGTAAATTCTAAGTTTTTCAGTGCAACTCACTCATATACAATGTACTACACTGTGCATTTCGTCTAATGCGGGTTTTTCAGTAAATTCTAAGTTTTTCAGTGCAACTCACTCATATACAATGTACTACACTGTGCATTTCGTCTAATGCGGGTTTTTCAGTAAATTCTAAGTTTTTCAGTGCAACTCACTCATAGACAATGTACTACACTGTGCATTTCGTCTAATGCGGGTTTTTCAGTAAATTCTAAGTTTTTCAGTGCAACTCACTCATATACAATGTACTAAACTGTGCATTTCGTCTAATGCGGGTTTTTCAGTAAATTCTAAGTTTTTCAGTGCAATTCACTCATATACTATGTACTACACTGTGCATTTCGTCTAATGCGGGTTTTTCAGTAAATTCTAAGTTTTTCAGTGCAATTCACTCATATACTATGTACTACACTGTGCATTTCGTCTAATGCGGGTTTTTCAGTAAATTCTAAGTTTTTCAGTGCAGCTCACTCATATACAATGTACTACACTGTGCATTTCGTCTAATGCGGGTTTTTCAGTAAATTCTAAGTTTTTCAGTGCAACTCACTCATATACAATGTACTACACTGTGCATTTCGTCTAATGCGGGTTTTTCAGTAAATTCTAAGTTTTTCAGTGCAACTCACTCATATACAATGTACTACACTGTGCATTTCGTCTAATGCGGGTTTTTCAGTAAATTCTAAGTTTTTCAGTGCAACTCACTCATATACAATGTACTACACTGTGCATTTCGTCTAATGTGGGTTTTTCAGTAAATTCTAAGTTTTTCAGTGCAACTCACTCATATACAATGTTCTACACTGTGCATTTCATCTAATGCGGGTTTTTCAGTAAATTCTAAGTTTTTCAGTGCAACTCACTCATATACAATGTACTACACTGTGCATTTCGTCTAATGCGGGTTTTTCAGTAAATTCTAAGTTTTTCAGTGCAACTCACTCATAGACAATGTACTACACTGTGCATTTCGTCTAATGCGGGTTTTTCAGTAAATTCTAAGTTTTTGAGTGCAACTCACTCATATACAATGTACTAAACTGTGCATTTCGTCTAATGCGGGTTTTTCAGTAAATTCTAAGTTTTTCAGTGCAACTCACTCATATACAATGTACTACACTGTGCATTTCGTCTAATGCGGGTTTTTCAGTAAATTCTAAGTTTTTCAGTGCAACTCACTCATATACAATGTACTACACTGTGCATTTCGTCTAATGCGGGTTTTTCAGTAAATTCTAAGTTTTTCAGTGCAACTCACTCATATACAATGTTCTACACTGTGCATTTCATCTAATGCGGGTTTTTCAGTAAATTCTAAGTTTTTCAGTGCAACTCACTCATATACAATGTACTACACTGTGCATTTCGTCTAATGCGGGTTTTTCAGTAAATTCTAAGTTTTTCAGTGCAACTCACTCATATACAATGTACTACACTGTTCATTTCGTCTAATGCGGGTTTTTCAGAAAATTCTAAGTTTTTCAGTGCAACTCACTCAAATACAATGTACTACACTGTGCATTTCGTCTAATGCGGGTTTTTCAGTAAATTCTAAGTTTTTCAGTGCAACTCACTCGTATACTATGTACTACACTGTGCATTTCGTCTAATGCGGGTTTTTCAGTAAATTCTAAGTTTTTCAGTGCAACTCACTCATATACTATGTACTACACTGTGCATTTCGTCTAATGCGGGTTTTTCAGTAAATTCTAAGTTTTTCAGTGCAACTCACTCATATACAATGTACTACACTGTGCATTTCGTCTAATGCGGTTTTTTCAGTAAATTCTAAGTTTTTCAGTGCAATTCACTCATATACTATGTACTACACTGTGCATTTCGTCTAATGCGGTTTTTTCAGTAAATTCTAAGTTTTTCAGTGCAACTCACTCATATACAATGTACTACACTGTGCATTTCGTCTAATGCGGGTTTTTCAGTAAATTCTAAGTTTTTCAGTGCAACTCACTCATATACAATGTACTACACTGTGCATTTCGTCTAATGCGGGTTTTTCAGTAAATTCTAAGTTTTTCAGTGCAACTCACTCATATACAATGTTCTACACTGTGCATTTCATCTAATGCGGGTTTTTCAGTAAATTCTAAGTTTTTCAGTGCAACTCACTCATATACAATGTACTACACTGTGCATTTCGTCTAATGCGGGTTTTTCAGTAAATTCTAAGTTTTTCAGTGCAACTCACTCATATACAATGTACTACACTGTTCATTTCGTCTAATGCGGGTTTTTCAGTAAATTCTAAGTTTTTCAGTGCAACTCACTCAAATACAATGTACTACACTGTGCATTTCGTCTAATGCGGGTTTTTCAGTAAATTCTAAGTTTTTCAGTGCAACTCACTCGTATACTATGTACTACACTGTGCATTTCGTCTAATGCGGGTTTTTCAGTAAATTCTAAGTTTTTCAGTGCAACTCACTCATATACTATGTACTACACTGTGCATTTCGTCTAATGCGGGTTTTTCAGTAAATTCTAAGTTTTTCAGTGCAACTCACTCATATACAATGTACTACACTGTTCATTTCGTCTAATGCGGGTTTTTCAGTAAATTCTAAGTTTTTCAGTGAAACTCACTCATATACAATGTACTACACTGTGCATTTCGTCTAATGCGGGTTTTTCAGTAAATTCTAAGTTTTTCAGTGCAACTCACTCATATACAATGTACTACACTGTGCATTTCGTCTAATGCGGGTTTTTCAGTAAATTCTAAGTTTTTCAGTGCAATTCACTCATATACTATGTACTACACTGTGCATTTCGTCTAATGCGGGTTTTTCAGTAAATTCTAAGTTTTTCAGTGCAACTCACTCATATACAATGTACTAAACTGTGCATTTCGTCTAATGCGGGTTTTTCAGTAAATTCTAAGTTTTTCAGTGCAATTCACTCATATACTATGTACTACACTGTGCATTTCGTCTAATGCGGGTTTTTCAGTAAATTCTAAGTTTTTCAGTGCAATTCACTCATATACTATGTACTACACTGTGCATTTCGTCTAATGCGGGTTTTTCAGTAAATTCTAAGTTTTTCAGTGCAGCTCACTCATATACAATGTACTACACTGTGCATTTCGTCTAATGCGGGTTTTTCAGTAAATTCTAAGTTTTTCAGTGCAACTCACTCATATACAATGTACTACACTGTGCATTTCGTCTAATGCGGGTTTTTCAGTAAATTCTAAGTTTTTCAGTGCAACTCACTCATATACAATGTACTACACTGTGCATTTCGTCTAATGCGGGTTTTTCAGTAAATTCTAAGTTTTTCAGTGCAACTCACTCATATACAATGTACTACACTGTGCATTTCGTCTAATGTGGGTTTTTCAGTAAATTCTAAGTTTTTCAGTGCAACTCACTCATATACAATGTTCTACACTGTGCATTTCATCTAATGCGGGTTTTTCAGTAAATTCTAAGTTTTTCAGTGCAACTCACTCATATACAATGTACTACACTGTGCATTTCGTCTAATGCGGGTTTTTCAGTAAATTCTAAGTTTTTCAGTGCAACTCACTCATAGACAATGTACTACACTGTGCATTTCGTCTAATGCGGGTTTTTCAGTAAATTCTAAGTTTTTCAGTGCAACTCACTCATATACAATGTACTAAACTGTGCATTTCGTCTAATGCGGGTTTTTCAGTAAATTCTAAGTTTTTCAGTGCAATTCACTCATATACTATGTACTACACTGTGCATTTCGTCTAATGCGGGTTTTTCAGTAAATTCTAAGTTTTTCAGTGCAATTCACTCATATACTATGTACTACACTGTGCATTTCGTCTAATGCGGGTTTTTCAGTAAATTCTAAGTTTTCAGTGCAACTCACTCATATACAATGTACTACACTGTGCATTTCGTCTAATGCGGGTTTTTCAGTAAATTCTAAGTTTTTCAGTGCAACTCACTCATATACAATGTACTACACTGTGCATTTGGTCTAATGCGGGTTTTTCAGTAAATTCTAAGTTTTTCAGTGCAACTCACTCATATACAATGTACTACACTGTGCATTTCGTCTAATGCGGGTTTTTCAGTAAATTCTAAGTTTTTCAGTGCAACTCACTCATATACTATATACTACACTGTGCATTTCGTCTAATGCGGGTTTTTCAGTAAATTCTAAGTTTTTCAGTGCAATTCACTCATATACTATGTACTACACTGTGCATTTCGTCTAATGCGGGTTTTTCAGTAAATTCTAAGTTTTTCAGTGCAACTCACTCATATACAATGTACTACACTGTGCATTTCGTCTAATGCGGGTTTCAGTAAATTCTAAGTTTTTGAGTGCAACTCACTCATATACAATGTACTAAACTGTGCATTTCGTCTAATGTGGGTTTTTCAGTAAATTCTAAGTTTTTCAGTGCAACTCACTCATATACAATGTTCTACACTGTGCATTTCATCTAATGCGGGTTTTTCAGTAAATTCTAAGTTTTTCAGTGCAACTCACTCATATACAATGTACTACACTGTGCATTTCGTCTAATGCGGGTTTTTCAGTAAATTCTAAGTTTTTCAGTGCAACTCACTCATATACAATGTACTACACTGTTCATTTCGTCTAATGCGGGTTTTTCAGTAAATTCTAAGTTTTTCAGTGAAACTCACTCATATACAATGTACTACACTGTGCATTTCGTCTAATGCGGTTTTTTCAGTAAATTCTAAGTTTTTCAGTGCAATTCACTCATATACTATGTACTACACTGTGCATTTCGTCTAATGCGGTTTTTTCAGTAAATTCTAAGTTTTTCAGTGCAACTCACTCATATACAATGTACTACACTGTGCATTTCGTCTAATGCGGGTTTTTCAGTAAATTCTAAGTTTTTCAGTGTAACTCACTCATATACAATGTACTACACTGTGCATTTCGTCTAATGCGGGTTTTTCAGTAAATTCTAAGTTTTTCAGTGCAACTCACTCATATACAATGTACTACACTGTGCATTTCGTCTAATGCGGGTTTTTCAGTAAATTCTAAGTTTTTCAGTGCAACTCACTCATATACAATGTACTACACTGTGCATTTCGTCTAATGCGGGTTTTTCAGTAAATTCTAAGTTTTTCAGTGCAACTCACTCATATACTATATACTACACTGTGCATTTCGTCTAATGCGGGTTTTTCAGTAAATTCTAAGTTTTTCAGTGCAACTCACTCATATACTATGTACTACACTGTACATTTCGTCTAATGCGGGTTTTTCAGTAAATTCTAAGTTTTTCAGTGCAACTCACTCATATACAATGTACTACACTGTGTATTTCGTCTAATGCGATTTTTTCAGTAAATTCTAAGTTTTTCAGTGCAACTCACTCATATACAATGTACTACACTGTGCATTTCGTCTAATGCGGGTTTTTCAGTAAATTCTAAGTTTTTCAGTGCAATTCACTCATATACTATGTACTACACTGTGCATTTCGTCTAATGCGGGTTTTTCAGTAAATTCTAAGTTTTTCAGTGCAACTCACTCATATACAATGTACTACACTGTGCATTTCGTCTAATGCGGGTTTCAGTAAATTCTAAGTTTTTGAGTGCAACTCACTCATATACAATGTACTAAACTGTGCATTTCGTCTAATGCGGGTTTTTCAGTAAATTCTAAGTTTTTCAGTGCAACTCACTCATATACAATGTACTACACTGTGCATTTCGTCTAATGCGGGTTTTTCAGTAAATTCTAAGTTTTTCAGTGCAACTCACTCATATACAATGTACTACACTGTGCATTTCGTCTAATGTGGGTTTTTCAGTAAATTCTAAGTTTTTCAGTGCAACTCACTCATATACAATGTTCTACACTGTGCATTTCATCTAATGCGGGTTTTTCAGTAAATTCTAAGTTTTTCAGTGCAACTCACTCATATACAATGTACTACACTGTGCATTTCGTCTAATGCGGGTTTTTCAGTAAATTCTAAGTTTTTCAGTGAAACTCACTCATATACAATGTACTACACTGTGCATTTCGTCTAATGCGGGTTTTTCAGTAAATTCTAAGTTTTTCAGTGCAACTCACTCATATACAATGTACTACACTGTGCATTTCGTCTAATGCGGGTTTTTCAGTAAATTCTAAGTTTTTCAGTGCAATTCACTCATATACTATGTACTACACTGTGCATTTCGTCTAATGCGGGTTTTTCAGTAAATTCTAAGTTTTTCAGTGCAACTCACTCATATACAATGTACTACACTGTGCATTTCGTCTAATGCGGGTTTTTCAGTAAATTCTAAGTTTTTCAGTGCAACTCACTCATATACAATGTACTACACTGTGCATTTCGTCTAATGCGGGTTTTTCAGTAAATTCTAAGTTTTTCAGTGCAACTCACTCATAGACAATGTACTACACTGTGCATTTCGTCTAATGCGGGTTTTTCAGTAAATTCTAAGTTTTTCAGTGCAACTCACTCATATACAATGTACTAAACTGTGCATTTCGTCTAATGCGGGTTTTTCAGTAAATTCTAAGTTTTTCAGTGCAATTCACTCATATACTATGTACTACACTGTGCATTTCGTCTAATGCGGGTTTTTCAGTAAATTCTAAGTTTTTCAGTGCAATTCACTCATATACTATGTACTACACTGTGCATTTCGTCTAATGCGGGTTTTTCAGTAAATTCTAAGTTTTTCAGTGCAGCTCACTCATATACAATGTACTACACTGTGCATTTCGTCTAATGCGGGTTTTTCAGTAAATTCTAAGTTTTTCAGTGCAACTCACTCATATACAATGTACTACACTGTGCATTTCGTCTAATGCGGGTTTTTCAGTAAATTCTAAGTTTTTCAGTGCAACTCACTCATATACAATGTACTACACTGTGCATTTCGTCTAATGCGGGTTTTTCAGTAAATTCTAAGTTTTTCAGTGCAACTCACTCATATACAATGTACTACACTGTGCATTTCGTCTAATGTGGGTTTTTCAGTAAATTCTAAGTTTTTCAGTGCAACTCACTCATATACAATGTTCTACACTGTGCATTTCATCTAATGCGGGTTTTTCAGTAAATTCTAAGTTTTTCAGTGCAACTCACTCATATACAATGTACTACACTGTGCATTTCGTCTAATGCGGGTTTTTCAGTAAATTCTAAGTTTTTCAGTGCAACTCACTCATAGACAATGTACTACACTGTGCATTTCGTCTAATGCGGGTTTTTCAGTAAATTCTAAGTTTTTCAGTGCAACTCACTCATATACAATGTACTAAACTGTGCATTTCGTCTAATGCGGGTTTTTCAGTAAATTCTAAGTTTTTCAGTGCAATTCACTCATATACTATGTACTACACTGTGCATTTCGTCTAATGCGGGTTTTTCAGTAAATTCTAAGTTTTTCAGTGCAATTCACTCATATACTATGTACTACACTGTGCATTTCGTCTAATGCGGGTTTTTCAGTAAATTCTAAGTTTTCAGTGCAACTCACTCATATACAATGTACTACACTGTGCATTTCGTCTAATGCGGGTTTTTCAGTAAATTCTAAGTTTTTCAGTGCAACTCACTCATATACAATGTACTACACTGTGCATTTGGTCTAATGCGGGTTTTTCAGTAAATTCTAAGTTTTTCAGTGCAACTCACTCATATACAATGTACTACACTGTGCATTTCGTCTAATGCGGGTTTTTCAGTAAATTCTAAGTTTTTGAGTGCAACTCACTCATATACAATGTACTAAACTGTGCATTTCGTCTAATGCGGGTTTTTCAGTAAATTCTAAGTTTTTCAGTGCAACTCACTCATATACAATGTACTACACTGTGCATTTCGTCTAATGCGGGTTTTTCAGTAAATTCTAAGTTTTTCAGTGCAACTCACTCATATACAATGTACTACACTGTGCATTTCGTCTAATGCGGGTTTTTCAGTAAATTCTAAGTTTTTCAGTGCAACTCACTCATATACAATGTTCTACACTGTGCATTTCATCTAATGCGGGTTTTTCAGTAAATTCTAAGTTTTTCAGTGCAACTCACTCATATACAATGTACTACACTGTGCATTTCGTCTAATGCGGGTTTTTCAGTAAATTCTAAGTTTTTCAGTGCAACTCACTCATATACAATGTACTACACTGTTCATTTCGTCTAATGAGGGTTTTTCAGTAAATTCTAAGTTTTTCAGTGCAACTCACTCAAATACAATGTACTACACTGTGCATTTCGTCTAATGCGGGTTTTTCAGTAAATTCTAAGTTTTTCAGTGCAACTCACTCGTATACTATGTACTACACTGTGCATTTCGTCTAATGCGGGTTTTTCAGTAAATTCTAAGTTTTTCAGTGCAACTCACTCATATACTATGTACTACACTGTGCATTTCGTCTAATGCGGGTTTTTCAGTAAATTCTAAGTTTTTCAGTGCAACTCACTCATATACAATGTACTACACTGTGCATTTCGTCTAATGCGGTTTTTTCAGTAAATTCTAAGTTTTTCAGTGCAATTCACTCATATACTATGTACTACACTGTGCATTTCGTCTAATGCGGTTTTTTCAGTAAATTCTAAGTTTTTCAGTGCAACTCACTCATATACAATGTACTACACTGTGCATTTCGTCTAATGCGGGTTTTTCAGTAAATTCTAAGTTTTTCAGTGCAACTCACTCATATACAATGTACTACACTGTGCATTTCGTCTAATGCGGGTTTTTCAGTAAATTCTAAGTTTTTCAGTGCAACTCACTCATATACAATGTTCTACACTGTGCATTTCATCTAATGCGGGTTTTTCAGTAAATTCTAAGTTTTTCAGTGCAACTCACTCATATACAATGTACTACACTGTGCATTTCGTCTAATGCGGGTTTTTCAGTAAATTCTAAGTTTTTCAGTGCAACTCACTCATATACAATGTACTACACTGTTCATTTCGTCTAATGCGGGTTTTTCAGTAAATTCTAAGTTTTTCAGTGCAACTCACTCAAATACAATGTACTACACTGTGCATTTCGTCTAATGCGGGTTTTTCAGTAAATTCTAAGTTTTTCAGTGCAACTCACTCGTATACTATGTACTACACTGTGCATTTCGTCTAATGCGGGTTTTTCAGTAAATTCTAAGTTTTTCAGTGCAACTCACTCATATACTATGTACTACACTGTGCATTTCGTCTAATGCGGGTTTTTCAGTAAATTCTAAGTTTTTCAGTGCAACTCACTCATATACAATGTACTACACTGTTCATTTCGTCTAATGCGGGTTTTTCAGTAAATTCTAAGTTTTTCAGTGAAACTCACTCATATACAATGTACTACACTGTGCATTTCCTCTAATGCGGGTTTTTCAGTAAATTCTAAGTTTTTCAGTGCAACTCACTCATATACAATGTACTACACTGTGCATTTCGTCTAATGCGGGTTTTTCAGTAAATTCTAAGTTTTTCAGTGCAATTCACTCATATACTATGTACTACACTGTGCATTTCGTCTAATGCGGTTTTTTCAGTAAATTCTAAGTTTTTCAGTGCAACTCACTCATATACAATGTACTACACTGTGCATTTCGTCTAATGCGGGTTTTTCAGTAAATTCTAAGTTTTTCAGTGCAACTCACTCATATACAATGTACTACACTGTGCATTTCGTCTAATGCGGGTTTTTCAGTAAATTCTAAGTTTTTCAGTGCAACTCACTCATATACAATGTACTACACTGTGCATTTCGTCTAATGCGGGTTTTTCAGTAAATTCTAAGTTTTTCATTGCAACTCACTCATATACAATGTACTACACTGTGCATTTCGTCTAATGCGGGTTTTTCAGTAAATTCTAAGTTTTTCAGTGCAACTCACTCATATACTATATACTACACTGTGCATTTCGTCTAATGCGGGTTTTTCAGTAAATTCTAAGTTTTTCAGTGCAACTCACTCATATACTATGTACTACACTGTACATTTCGTCTAATGCGGGTTTTTCAGTAAATTCTAAGTTTTTCAGTGCAACTCACTCATATACAATGTACTACACTGTGTATTTCGTCTAATGCGAGTTTTTCAGTAAATTCTAAGTTTTTCAGTGCAACTCACTCATATACAATGTACTACACTGTGCATTTCGTCTAATGCGGGTTTTTCAGTAAATTCTAAGTTTTTCAGTGCAATTCACTCATATACTATGTACTACACTGTGCATTTCGTCTAATGCGGGTTTTTCAGTAAATTCTAAGTTTTTCAGTGCAACTCACTCATATACAATGTACTACACTGTGCATTTCGTCTAATGCGGGTTTCAGTAAATTCTAAGTTTTTGAGTGCAACTCACTCATATACAATGTACTAAACTGTGCATTTCGTCTAATGTGGGTTTTTCAGTAAATTCTAAGTTTTTCAGTGCAACTCACTCATATACAATGTTCTACACTGTGCATTTCATCTAATGCGGGTTTTTCAGTAAATTCTAAGTTTTTCAGTGCAACTCACTCATATACAATGTACTACACTGTGCATTTCGTCTAATGCGGGTTTTTCAGTAAATTCTAAGTTTTTCAGTGCAACTCACTCATATACAATGTACTACACTGTTCATTTCGTCTAATGCGGGTTTTTCAGTAAATTCTAAGTTTTTCAGTGAAACTCACTCATATACAATGTACTACACTGTGCATTTCGTCTAATGCGGGTTTTTCAGTAAATTCTAAGTTTTTCAGTGCAACTCACTCATATACTATGTACTACACTGTGCATTTCGTCTAATGCGGGTTTTTCAGTAAATTCTAAGTTTTTCAGTGCAATTCACTCATATACTATGTACTACACTGTGCATTTCGTCTAATGCGGGTTTTTCAGTAAATTCTAAGTTTTTCAGTGCAACTCACTCATATACAATGTACTACACTGTGCATTTCGTCTAATGCGGGTTTTTCAGTAAATTCTAAGTTTTTCAGTGCAACTCACTCATATACAATGTACTACACTGTGCATTTCGTCTAATGTGGGTTTTTCAGTAAATTCTAAGTTTTTCAGTGCAACTCACTCATATACAATGTTCTACACTGTGCATTTCATCTAATGCGGGTTTTTCAGTAAATTCTAAGTTTTTCAGTGCAACTCACTCATATACAATGTACTACACTGTGCATTTCGTCTAATGCGGGTTTTTCAGTAAATTCTAAGTTTTTCAGTGCAACTCACTCATATACAATGTACTACACTGTGTATTTCGTCTAATGCGAGTTTTTCAGTAAATTCTAAGTTTTTCAGTGCAACTCACTCATATACAATGTACTACACTGTGCATTTCGTCTAATGCGGGTTTTTCAGTAAATTCTAAGTTTTTCAGTGCAATTCACTCATATACTATGTACTACACTGTGCATTTTGTCTAATGCGGGTTTTTCAGTAAATTCTAAGTTTTTCGGTGCAACTCACTCATATACAATGTACTACACTGTGCATTTCGTCTAATGCGGGTTTCAGTAAATTCTAAGTTTTTGAGTGCAACTCACTCATATACAATGTACTAAACTGTGCATTTCGTCTAATGCGGGTTTTTCAGTAAATTCTAAGTTTTTCAGTGCAACTCACTCATATACAATGTACTACACTGTGCATTTCGTCTAATGCGGGTTTTTCAGTAAATTCTAAGTTTTTCAGTGCAACTCACTCATATACAATGTACTACACTGTGCATTTCGTCTAATGCGGGTTTTTCAGTAAATTCTAAGTTTTTCAGTGCAATTCACTCATATACTATGTACTACACTGTGCATTTTGTCTAATGCGGGTTTTTCAGTAAATTCTAAGTTTTTCGGTGCAACTCACTCATATACAATGTACTACACTGTGCATTTCGTCTAATGCGGGTTTCAGTAAATTCTAAGTTTTTGAGTGCAACTCACTCATATACAATGTACTAAACTGTGCATTTCGTCTAATGCGGGTTTTTCAGTAAATTCTAAGTTTTTCAGTGCAACTCACTCATATACAATGTACTACACTGTGCATTTCGTCTAATGCGGGTTTTTCAGTAAATTCTAAGTTTTTCAGTGCAACTCACTCATATACAATGTACTACACTGTGCATTTCGTCTAATGTGGGTTTTTCAGTAAATTCTAAGTTTTTCAGTGCAACTCACTCATATACAATGTTCTACACTGTGCATTTCATCTAATGCGGGTTTTTCAGTAAATTCTAAGTTTTTCAGTGCAACTCACTCATATACAATGTACTACACTGTGCATTTCGTCTAATGCGGGTTTTTCAGTAAATTCTAAGTTTTTCAGTGCAACTCACTCATATACAATGTACTACACTGTTCATTTCGTCTAATGCGGGTTTTTCAGTAAATTCTAAGTTTTTCAGTGAAACTCACTCATATACAATGTACTACACTGTGCATTTCGTCTAATGCGGGTTTTTCAGTAAATTCTAAGTTTTTCAGTGCAACTCACTCATATACAATGTACTACACTGTGCATTTCGTCTAATGCGGGTTTTTCAGTAAATTCTAAGTTTTTCAGTGCAATTCACTCATATACTATGTACTACACTGTGCATTTCGTCTAATGCGGGTTTTTCAGTAAATTCTAAGTTTTTCAGTGCAACTCACTCATATACAATGTACTACACTGTGCATTTCGTCTAATGCGGGTTTTTCAGTAAATTCTAAGTTTTTCAGTGCAACTCACTCATAGACAATGTACTACACTGTGCATTTCGTCTAATGCGGGTTTTTCAGTAAATTCTAAGTTTTTCAGTGCAACTCACTCATATACAATGTACTAAACTGTGCATTTCGTCTAATGCGGGTTTTTCAGTAAATTCTAAGTTTTTCAGTGCAATTCACTCATATACTATGTACTACACTGTGCATTTCGTCTAATGCGGGTTTTTCAGTAAATTCTAAGTTTTTCAGTGCAATTCACTCATATACTATGTACTACACTGTGCATTTCGTCTAATGCGGGTTTTTCAGTAAATTCTAAGTTTTTCAGTGCAGCTCACTCATATACAATGTACTACACTGTGCATTTCGTCTAATGCGGGTTTTTCAGTAAATTCTAAGTTTTTCAGTGCAACTCACTCATATACAATGTACTACACTGTGCATTTCGTCTAATGCGGGTTTTTCAGTAAATTCTAAGTTTTTCAGTGCAACTCACTCATATACAATGTACTACACTGTGCATTTCGTCTAATGCGGGTTTTTCAGTAAATTCTAAGTTTTTCAGTGCAACTCACTCATATACAATGTACTACACTGTGCATTTCGTCTAATGTGGGTTTTTCAGTAAATTCTAAGTTTTTCAGTGCAACTCACTCATATACAATGTTCTACACTGTGCATTTCATCTAATGCGGGTTTTTCAGTAAATTCTAAGTTTTTCAGTGCAACTCACTCATATACAATGTACTACACTGTGCATTTCGTCTAATGCGGGTTTTTCAGTAAATTCTAAGTTTTTCAGTGCAACTCACTCATATACAATGTACTACACTGTTCATTTCGTCTAATGCGGGTTTTTCAGTAAATTCTAAGTTTTTCAGTGAAACTCACTCATATACAATGTACTACACTGTGCATTTCGTCTAATGCGGGTTTTTCAGTAAATTCTAAGTTTTTCAGTGCAACTCACTCATATACAATGTACTACACTGTGCATTTCGTCTAATGCGGGTTTTTCAGTAAATTCTAAGTTTTTCAGTGCAACTCACTCATAGACAATGTACTACACTGTGCATTTCGTCTAATGCGGGTTTTTCAGTAAATTCTAAGTTTTTCAGTGCAACTCACTCATATACAATGTACTAAACTGTGCATTTCGTCTAATGCGGGTTTTTCAGTAAATTCTAAGTTTTTCAGTGCAATTCACTCATATACTATGTACTACACTGTGCATTTCGTCTAATGCGGGTTTTTCAGTAAATTCTAAGTTTTTCAGTGCAATTCACTCATATACTATGTACTACACTGTGCATTTCGTCTAATGCGGGTTTTTCAGTAAATTCTAAGTTTTCAGTGCAACTCACTCATATACAATGTACTACACTGTGCATTTCGTCTAATGCGGGTTTTTCAGTAAATTCTAAGTTTTTCAGTGCAACTCACTCATATACAATGTACTACACTGTGCATTTCGTCTAATGCGGGTTTTTCAGTAAATTCTAAGTTTTTCAGTGCAACTCACTCATATACAATGTACTACACTGTGCATTTCGTCTAATGCGGGTTTTTCAGTAAATTCTAAGTTTTTCAGTGCAACTCACTCATATACAATGTACTAAACTGTGCATTTCGTCTAATGCGGGTTTTTCAGTAAATTCTAAGTTTTTCAGTGCAACTCACTCATATACAATGTACTACACTGTGCATTTCGTCTAATGCGGGTTTTTCAGTAAATTCTAAGTTTTTCAGTGCAACTCACTCATATACAATGTACTACACTGTGCATTTCGTCTAATGCGGGTTTTTCAGTAAATTCTAAGTTTTTCAGTGCAACTCACTCATATACAATGTTCTACACTGTGCATTTCATCTAATGCGGGTTTTTCAGTAAATTCTAAGTTTTTCAGTGCAACTCACTCATATACAATGTACTACACTGTGCATTTCGTCTAATGCGGGTTTTTCAGTAAATTCTAAGTTTTTCAGTGCAACTCACTCATATACAATGTACTACACTGTGCATTTCGTCTAATGCGGGTTTTTCAGTAAATTCTAAGTTTTTCAGTGCAACTCACTCATATACTATATACTACACTGTGCATTTCGTCTAATGCGGGTTTTTCAGTAAATTCTAAGTTTTTCAGTGCAACTCACTCATATACTATGTACTACACTGTACATTTCGTCTAATGCGGGTTTTTCAGTAAATTCTAAGTTTTTCAGTGCAACTCACTCATATACAATGTACTACACTGTGTATTTCGTCTAATGCGAGTTTTTCAGTAAATTCTAAGTTTTTCAGTGCAACTCACTCATATACAATGTACTACACTGTGCATTTCGTCTAATGCGGGTTTTTCAGTAAATTCTAAGTTTTTCAGTGCAATTCACTCATATACTATGTACTACACTGTGCATTTCGTCTAATGCGGGTTTTTCAGTAAATTCTAAGTTTTTCAGTGCAACTCACTCATATACAATGTACTACACTGTGCATTTCGTCTAATGCGGGTTTCAGTAAATTCTAAGTTTTTGAGTGCAACTCACTCATATACAATGTACTAAACTGTGCATTTCGTCTAATGTGGGTTTTTCAGTAAATTCTAAGTTTTTCAGTGCAACTCACTCATATACAATGTTCTACACTGTGCATTTCATCTAATGCGGGTTTTTCAGTAAATTCTAAGTTTTTCAGTGCAACTCACTCATATACAATGTACTACACTGTGCATTTCGTCTAATGCGGGTTTTTCAGTAAATTCTAAGTTTTTCAGTGCAACTCACTCATATACAATGTACTACACTGTTCATTTCGTCTAATGCGGGTTTTTCAGTAAATTCTAAGTTTTTCAGTGAAACTCACTCATATACAATGTACTACACTGTGCATTTCGTCTAATGCGGGTTTTTCAGTAAATTCTAAGTTTTTCAGTGCAACTCACTCATATACTATGTACTACACTGTGCATTTCGTCTAATGCGGGTTTTTCAGTAAATTCTAAGTTTTTCAGTGCAATTCACTCATATACTATGTACTACACTGTGCATTTCGTCTAATGCGGGTTTTT
>NW_028227947.1:0-50051 GCF_978045245.1 Mus caroli | reverse complement strand
CTACACTGTGCATTTCGTCTAATGCGGGTTTTTCAGTAAATTCTAAGTTTTTCAGTGCAACTCACTCATATACTATGTACTACACTGTGCATTTCGTCTAATGCGGGTTTTTCAGTAAATTCTAAGTTTTTCAGTGCAACTCACTCATATACTATGTACTACACTTTGCGTTTCTTATATTCTAAGTTTTTCAGTGCAATCGCTCATATACTATGTACTACACTGTGCGTTTCTTATATTCTAAGTTTTTCAGTGCAACTCACTCATATACTATGTACTACACTGTGCGTTTCTTATATTCTAAGTTTTTCAGTGCAACTCACTCATATACTATGTACTACACTGTGCATTTCGTCTAATGCGGGTTTTTCAGTAAATTCTACGTTTTTCAGTGCAACTCACTCATATACAATGTACTACACTGTGCATTTCGTCTAATGCGGGTTTTTCAGTAAATTCTAAGTTTTTCAGTGCAACTCACTCATATACAATGTACTACACTGTGCATTTCGTCTAATGCGGGTTTTTCAGTAAATTCTAAGTTTTTCAGTGCAACTCACTCATATACAATGTACTCACTGTGCATTTCGTCTAATGCGGGTTTTTCAGTAAATTCTAAGTTTTTCAGTGCAATTCACTCATATACTATGTACTACACTGTGCATTTCGTCTAATGCGGGTTTTTCAGTAAATTCTAAGTTTTTCAGTGCAACTCACTCATATACAATGTACTACACTGTGCATTTCGTCTAATGCGGGTTTTTCAGTAAATTCTAAGTTTTTCAGTGCAACTCACTCATATACAATGTACTACACTGTGCATTTCGTCTAATGCGGGTTTTTCAGTAAATTCTAAGTTTTTCAGTGCAACTCACTCATATACAATGTACTACACTGTGCATTTCGTCTAATGCGGGTTTTTCAGTAAATTCTAAGTTTTTCAGTGCAACTCACTCATATACAATGTACTACACTGTGCATTTCGTCTAAATCGGGTTTTTCAGTAAATTCAAACTTTTTCAGTGCAACTCACTCATATACAATGTACTACACTGTGCATTTCGTCTAATGCGGGTTTTTCAGTAAATTCTAAGTTTTTCAGTGCAACTCACTCATATACAATGTACTACACTGTGCATTTCGTCTAATGCGGGTTTTTCAGTAAATTCTAAGTTTTTCAGTGCAACTCACTCATATACAATGTACTACACTGTGCATTTCGTCTAATGCGGGTTTTTCAGTAAAATCTAAGTTTTTCAGTGCAACTCACTCATATACAATGTACTACACTGTGCATTTCGTCTAATGCGGGATTTTCAGTAAATTCTAAGTTTTTCAGTGCAACTCACTCATATACAATGTACTACACTGTGCATTTCGTCTAATGCGGGTTTTTCAGTAAATTCTAAGTTTTTCAGTGCAACTCACTCATATACAATGTACTACACTGTGCATTTCGTCTAATGCTTGTTTTTCAGTAAATTCTAAGTTTTTCAGTGCAACTCACTCATATACTATGTACTACACTTTGCGTTTCTTATATTCTAAGTTTTTCAGTGCAATCACTCATATACTATGTACTACAATGTGCATTTTTATATTCTAAGTTTTTCAGTGCAACTCACTCATATACTATGTACTACACTGTGCGTTTCTTATATTCTAAGTTTTTCAGTGCAACTCACTCATATACTATGTACTACACTGTGCGTTTCTTATATTCTAAGTTTTTCAGTGCAACTCACTCATATACTATATACTACACTGTGCATTTCGTGTAATGCGGGTTTTTCAATAAATTCCTAGTTTTTCAGTGCAACTCACTCATATACTATGTACTACACTTTGCGTTTCTTATATTCTAAGTTTTTCAGTGCAATCACTCATATACTATGTACTACACTGTGCGTTTTTTATATTCTAAGTTTTTCAGTGCAACTCACTCATATACTATGTACTACACTGTGCGTTTCTTATATTCTAAGTTTTTCAGTGCAACTCACTCATATACTATGTACTACATTGTGCGTTTCTTATATTCTAAGTTTTTCAGTGCATCTCACTCATATACTATGTACTACACTGTGCATTTCGTCTAATGCGGGTTTTTCAGTAAATTCTAAATTTTTCAGTGCAACTCACTCATATACAATGTACTACACTGTGCATTTCGTCTAATGCGGGTTTTTCAGTAAATTCTAAGTTTTTCAGTGCAACTCACTCATATACAATGTACTACACTGTGCATTTCGTCTAATGCGGGTTTTTCAGTAAATTCTAAGTTTTTCAGTGCAACTCACTCATATACAATGTACTACACTGTGCATTTCGTCTAATGCGGGTTTTTCAGTAAATTCTAAGTTTTTCAGTGCAACTCACTCATATACAATGTACTACACTGTGCATTTCGTCTAATGCGGGTTTTTCAGTAAATTCTAAGTTTTTCAGTGCAACTCACTCATATACTATGTACTACACTTTGCGTTTCTTATATTCTAAGTTTTTCAGTGCAATCACTCATATACTATGTACTACACTGTGCATTTCTTATATTCTAAGTTTTTCAGTGCAACTCACTCATATACTATGTACTACACTGTGCGTTTCTTATATTCTAAGTTTTTCAGTGCAACTCACTCATATACTATGTACTACACTGTGCGTTTCTTATATTCTAAGTTTTTCAGTGCAACTCACTCATATACTATATACTACACTGTGCATTTCGTGTAATGCGGGTTTTTCAGTAAATTCCTAGTTTTTCAGTGCAACTCACTCATATACTATGTACTACACTTTGCGTTTCTTATATTCTAAGTTTTTCAGTGCAATCACTCATATACTATGTACTACACTGTGCGTTTTTTATATTCTAAGTTTTTCAGTGCAACTCACTCATATACTATGTACTACACTGTGCGTTTCTTATATTCTAAGTTTTTCAGTGCAACTCACTCATATACTATGTACTACATTGTGCGTTTCTTATATTCTAAGTTTTTCAGTGCATCTCACTCATATACAATGTACTACACTGTGCATTTCGTCTAATGCGGGTTTTTCAGTAAATTCTACGTTTTTCAGTGCAACTCACTCATATACAATGTACTACACTGTGCATTTCGTCTAATGCGGGTTTTTCAGTAAATTCTAAGTTTTTCAGTGCAACTCACTCATATACAATGTACTACACTGTGCATTTCGTCTAATGCGGGTTTTTCAGTAAATTCTAAGTTTTTCAGTGCAACTCACTCTTATACAATGTACTCACTGTGCATTTCGTCTAATGCGGGTTTTTCAGTAAATTCTAAGTTTTTCAGTGCAATTCACTCATATACTATGTACTACACTGTGCATTTCGTCTAATGCGGGTTTTTCAGTAAATTCTAAGTTTTTCAGTGCAACTCACTCATATACAATGTACTACACTGTGCATTTCGTCTAATGCGGGTTTTTCAGTAAATTCTAAGTTTTTCAGTGCAACTCACTCATATACAATGTACTACACTGTGCATTTCGTCTAATGCGGGTTTTTCAGTAAATTCTAAGTTTTTCAGTGCAACTCACTCATATACAATGTACTACACTGTGCATTTCGTCTAATGCGGGTTTTTCAGTAAATTCTAAGTTTTTCAGTGCAACTCACTCATATACAATGTACTACACTGTGCATTTCGTCTAAATCGGGTTTTTCAGTAAATTCAAACTTTTTCAGTGCAACTCACTCATATACAATGTACTACACTGTGCATTTCGTCTAATGCGGGTTTTTCAGTAAATTCTAAGTTTTTCAGTGCAACTCACTCATATACAATGTACTACACTGTGCATTTCGTCTAATGCGGGTTTTTCAGTAAATTCTAAGTTTTTCAGTGCAACTCACTCATATACAATGTACTACACTGTGCATTTCGTCTAATGCGGGTTTTTCAGTAAAATCTAAGTTTTTCAGTGCAACTCACTCATATACAATGTACTACACTGTGCATTTCGTCTAATGTGGGATTTTCAGTAAATTCTAAGTTTTTCAGTGCAACTCACTCATATACAATGTACTACACTGTGCATTTTGTCTAATGCGGGTTTTTCAGTAAATTCTAAGTTTTTCAGTGCAACTCACTCATATACAATGTACTACACTGTGCATTTCGTCTAATGCGGGTTTTTCAGTAAATTCTAAGTTTTTCAGTGCAACTCACTCATATACAATGTACTACACTGTGCATTTCGTCTAATGCGGGTTTTTCAGTAAATTCTAAGTTTTTCAGTGCAACTCACTCATATACTATGTACTACACTTTGCGTTTCTTATATTCTAAGTTTTTCAGTGCAATCACTCATATACTATGTACTACACTGTGCATTTCTTATATTCTAAGTTTTTCAGTGCAACTCACTCATATACTATGTACTACACTGTGCGTTTCTTATATTCTAAGTTTTTCAGTGCAACTCACTCATATACTATGTACTACACTGTGCGTTTCTTATATTCTAAGTTTTTCAGTGCAACTCACTCATATACTATATACTACACTGTGCATTTCGTGTAATGCGGGTTTTTCAATAAATTCCTAGTTTTTCAGTGCAACTCACTCATATACTATGTACTACACTTTGCGTTTCTTATATTCTAAGTTTTTCAGTGCAATCACTCATATACTATGTACTACACTGTGCGTTTTTTATATTCTAAGTTTTTCAGTGCAACTCACTCATATACTATGTACTACACTGTGCGTTTCTTATATTCTAAGTTTTTCAGTGCAACTCACTCATATACTATGTACTACATTGTGCGTTTCTTATATTCTAAGTTTTTCAGTGCATCTCACTCATATACTATGTACTACACTGTGCATTTCGTCTAATGCGGGTTTTTCAGTAAATTCTAAATTTTTCAGTGCAACTCACTCATATACAATGTACTACACTGTGCATTTCGTCTAATGCGGGTTTTTCAGTAAATTCTAAGTTTTTCAGTGCAACTCACTCATATACAATGTACTACACTGTGCATTTCGTCTAATGCGGGTTTTTCAGTAAATTCTAAGTTTTTCAGTGCAACTCACTCATATACAATGTACTACACTGTGCATTTCGTCTAATGCGGGTTTTTCAGTAAATTCTAAGTTTTTCAGTGCAACTCACTCATATACAATGTACTACACTGTGCATTTCGTCTAATGCGGGTTTTTCAGTAAATTCTAAGTTTTTCAGTGCAACTCACTCATATACTATGTACTACACTTTGCGTTTCTTATATTCTAAGTTTTTCAGTGCAATCACTCATATACTATGTACTACACTGTGCATTTCTTATATTCTAAGTTTTTCAGTGCAACTCACTCATATACTATGTACTACACTGTGCGTTTCTTATATTCTAAGTTTTTCAGTGCAACTCACTCATATACTATGTACTACACTGTGCGTTTCTTATATTCTAAGTTTTTCAGTGCAACTCACTCATATACTATATACTACACTGTGCATTTCGTGTAATGCGGGTTTTTCAGTAAATTCCTAGTTTTTCAGTGCAACTCACTCATATACTATGTACTACACTTTGCGTTTCTTATATTCTAAGTTTTTCAGTGCAATCACTCATATACTATGTACTACACTGTGCGTTTTTTATATTCTAAGTTTTTCAGTGCAACTCACTCATATACTATGTACTACACTGTGCGTTTCTTATATTCTAAGTTTTTCAGTGCAACTCACTCATATACTATGTACTACATTGTGCGTTTCTTATATTCTAAGTTTTTCAGTGCATCTCACTCATATACAATGTACTACACTGTGCATTTCGTCTAATGCGGGTTTTTCAGTAAATTCTACGTTTTTCAGTGCAACTCACTCATATACAATGTACTACACTGTGCATTTCGTCTAATGCGGGTTTTTCAGTAAATTCTAAGTTTTTCAGTGCAACTCACTCATATACAATGTACTACACTGTGCATTTCGTCTAATGCGGGTTTTTCAGTAAATTCTAAGTTTTTCAGTGCAACTCACTCTTATACAATGTACTCACTGTGCATTTCGTCTAATGCGGGTTTTTCAGTAAATTCTAAGTTTTTCAGTGCAATTCACTCATATACTATGTACTACACTGTGCATTTCGTCTAATGCGGGTTTTTCAGTAAATTCTAAGTTTTTCAGTGCAACTCACTCATATACAATGTACTACACTGTGCATTTCGTCTAATGCGGGTTTTTCAGTAAATTCTAAGTTTTTCAGTGCAACTCACTCATATACAATGTACTACACTGTGCATTTCGTCTAATGCGGGTTTTTCAGTAAATTCTAAGTTTTTCAGTGCAACTCACTCATATACAATGTACTACACTGTGCATTTCGTCTAATGCGGGTTTTTCAGTAAATTCTAAGTTTTTCAGTGCAACTCACTCATATACAATGTACTACACTGTGCATTTCGTCTAAATCGGGTTTTTCAGTAAATTCAAACTTTTTCAGTGCAACTCACTCATATACAATGTACTACACTGTGCATTTCGTCTAATGCGGGCTTTTCAGTAAATTCTAAGTTTTTCAGTGCAACTCACTCATATACAATGTACTACACTGTGCATTTCGTCTAATGCGGGTTTTTCAGTAAATTCTAAGTTTTTCAGTGCAACTCACTCATATACAATGTACTACACTGTGCATTTCGTCTAATGCGGGTTTTTCAGTAAAATCTAAGTTTTTCAGTGCAACTCACTCATATACAATGTACTACACTGTGCATTTCGTCTAATGTGGGATTTTCAGTAAATTCTAAGTTTTTCAGTGCAACTCACTCATATACAATGTACTACACTGTGCATTTCGTCTAATGCGGGTTTTTCAGTAAATTCTAAGTTTTTCAGTGCAACTCACTCATATACAATGTACTACACTGTGCATTTCGTCTAATGCGGGTTTTTCAGTAAATTCTAAGTTTTCAGTGCAACTCACTCATATACAATGTACTACACTGTGCATTTCGTCTAATGCGGGTTTTTCAGTAAATTCTAAGTTTTTCAGTGCAACTCACTCATATACTATGTACTACACTTTGCGTTTCTTATATTCTAAGTTTTTCAGTGCAATCACTCATATACTATGTACTACACTGTGCATTTCTTATATTCTAAGTTTTTCAGTGCAACTCACTCATATACTATGTACTACACTGTGCGTTTCTTATATTCTAAGTTTTTCAGTGCAACTCACTCATATACTATGTACTACACTGTGCGTTTCTTATATTCTAAGTTTTTCAGTGCAACTCACTCATATACTATATACTACACTGTGCATTTCGTGTAATGCGGGTTTTTCAATAAATTCCTAGTTTTTCAGTGCAACTCACTCATATACTATGTACTACACTTTGCGTTTCTTATATTCTAAGTTTTTCAGTGCAATCACTCATATACTATGTACTACACTGTGCGTTTTTTATATTCTAAGTTTTTCAGTGCAACTCACTCATATACTATGTACTACACTGTGCGTTTCTTATATTCTAAGTTTTTCAGTGCAACTCACTCATATACTATGTACTACATTGTGCGTTTCTTATATTCTAAGTTTTTCAGTGCATCTCACTCATATACTATGTACTACACTGTGCATTTCGTCTAATGCGGGTTTTTCAGTAAATTCTAAATTTTTCAGTGCAACTCACTCATATACAATGTACTACACTGTGCATTTCGTCTAATGCGGGTTTTTCAGTAAATTCTAAGTTTTTCAGTGCAACTCACTCATATACAATGTACTACACTGTGCATTTCGTCTAATGCGGGTTTTTCAGTAAATTCTAAGTTTTTCAGTGCAACTCACTCATATACAATGTACTACACTGTGCATTTCGTCTAATGCGGGTTTTTCAGTAAATTCTAAGTTTTTCAGTGCAACTCACTCATATACAATGTACTACACTGTGCATTTCGTCTAATGCGGGTTTTTCAGTAAATTCTAAGTTTTTCAGTGCAACTCACTCATATACTATGTACTACACTTTGCGTTTCTTATATTCTAAGTTTTTCAGTGCAATCACTCATATACTATGTACTACACTGTGCATTTCTTATATTCTAAGTTTTTCAGTGCAACTCACTCATATACTATGTACTACACTGTGCGTTTCTTATATTCTAAGTTTTTCAGTGCAACTCACTCATATACTATGTACTACACTGTGCGTTTCTTATATTCTAAGTTTTTCAGTGCAACTCACTCATATACTATATACTACACTGTGCATTTCGTGTAATGCGGGTTTTTCAGTAAATTCCTAGTTTTTCAGTGCAACTCACTCATATACTATGTACTACACTTTGCGTTTCTTATATTCTAAGTTTTTCAGTGCAATCACTCATATACTATGTACTACACTGTGCGTTTTTTATATTCTAAGTTTTTCAGTGCAACTCACTCATATACTATGTACTACACTGTGCGTTTCTTATATTCTAAGTTTTTCAGTGCAACTCACTCATATACTATGTACTACATTGTGCGTTTCTTATATTCTAAGTTTTTCAGTGCATCTCACTCATATACAATGTACTACACTGTGCATTTCGTCTAATGCGGGTTTTTCAGTAAATTCTAAGTTTTTCAGTGCAACTCACTCATATACAATGTACTACACTGTGCATTTCGTCTAATGCGGGTTTTTCAGTAAATTCTAAGTTTTTCAGTGCAACTCACTCATATACAATGTACTACACTGTGCATTTCGTCTAATGCGGGTTTTTCAGTAAATTCTAAGTTTTTCAGTGCAACTCACTCATATACAATGTACTACACTGTGCATTTCGTCTAATGCGGGATTTTCAGTAAATTCTAAGTTTTTCAGTGCAATTCACTCATATACTATGTACTACACTGTGCATTTCGTCTAATGCGGGTTTTTCAGTAAATTCTAAGTTTTTCAGTGCAACTCACTCATATACAATGTACTACACTGTGCATTTCGTCTAATGCGGGTTTTTCAGTAAATTCTAAGTTTTTCAGTGCAACTCACTCATATACAATGTACTACACTGTGCATTTCGTCTAATGCGGGTTTTTCAGTAAATTCTAAGTTTTTCAGTGCAACTCACTCATATACAATGTACTACACTGTGCATTTCGTCTAATGCGGGTTTTTCAGTAAATTCTAAGTTTTTCAGTGCAACTCACTCATATACAATGTACTACACTGTGCATTTCGTCTAATGCGGGTTTTTCAGTAAATTCTAAGTTTTTCAGTGCAACTCACTCATATACAATGTACTACACTATGCATTTCGTCTAATGCGGGTTTTTCAGTAAATTCTAAGTTTTTCAGTGCAACTCACTCATATACAATGTACTACACTGTGCATTTCGTCTAATGCGGGTTTTTCAGTAAATTCTAAGTTTTTCAGTGCAACTCACTCATATACAATGTACTACATGGTGCATTTCGTCTAATACGGGTTTTTCAGTAAATTCTAAGTTTTTCAGTGCAACTCACTCATATACAATGTACTACACTGTGCATTTCGTCTAATGCGGGTTTTTCAGTAAATTCTAAGTTTTTCAGTGCAACTCACTCATATACAATGTACTACACTGTGCATTTCGTCTAATGCGGGTTTTTCAGTAAATTCTAAGTTTTTCAGTGCAACTCACTCATATACTATGTACTACACTGTGCATTTCGTCTAATGCGGGTTTTTCAGTAAATTCTAAGTTTTTCAGTGCAACTCACTCATATACTATGTACTACACTTTGCGTTTCTTATATTCTAAGTTTTTCAGTGCAATCGCTCATATACTATGTACTACACTGTGCGTTTCTTATATTCTAAGTTTTTCAGTGCAACTCACTCATATACTATGTACTACACTGTGCGTTTCTTATATTCTAAGTTTTTCAGTCCAACTCACTCATATACTATGTACTACACTGTGCGTTTCTTATATTCTAAGTTTTTCAGTGCAACTCACTCATATACTATATACTACACTGTGCATTTCGTGTAATGCGGGTTTTTCAATAAATTCCTAGTTTTTCAGTGCAACTCACTCATATACTATGTACTACACTTTGCGTTTCTTATATTCTAAGTTTTTCAGTGCAATCACTCATATACTATGTACTACACTGTGCGTTTTTTATATTCTAAGTTTTTCAGTGCAACTCACTCATATACTATGTACTACACTGTGCGTTTCTTATATTCTAAGTTTTTCAGTGCAACTCACTCATATACTATGTACTACATTGTGCGTTTCTTATATTCTAAGTTTTTCAGTGCATCTCACTCATATACAATGTACTACACTGTGCATTTCGTCTAATGCGGGTTTTTCAGTAAATTCTAAGTTTTTCAGTGCAACTCACTCATATACAATGTACTCACTGTGCATTTCGTCTAATGCTGGTTTTTCAGTAAATTCTAAGTTTTTCAGTGCAATTCACTCATATACTATGTACTACACTGTGCATTTCGTCTAATGCGGGGTTTTTCAGTAAATTCTAAGTTTTTCAGTGCAACTCACTCATATACTATGTACTACACTGTGCATTTCGTCTAATGCGGGTTTTTCAGTAAATTCTAAGTTTTTCAGTGCAACTCACTCATATACAATGTACTACACTGTGCATTTCGTCTAATGCGGGTTTTTCAGTAAATTCTAAGTTTTTCAGTGCAACTCACTCATATACAATGTACTACACTATGCATTTCGTCTAATGCGGGTTTTTCAGTAAATTCTAAGTTTTTCAGTGCAACTCACTAATATACAATGTACTACACTGTGCATTTCGTCTAATGCGGGTTTTTCAGTAAATTCTAAGTTTTTCAGTGCAACTCACTCATATACAATGTACTACACTGTGCATTTCGTCTAATGCGGGTTTTTCAGTAAATTCTAAGTTTTTCAGTGCAACTCACTCATATACAATGTACTACACTGTGCATTTCGTCTAATGCGGGTTTTTCAGTAAATTCTAAGTTTTTCAGTGCAACTCACTCATATACAATGTACTACACTGTGCATTTCGTCTAATGCGGGTTTTTCAGTAAAATCTAAGTTTTTCAGTGCAACTCACTCATATACAATGTACTACACTGTGCATTTCGTCTAATGCGGGATTTTCAGTAAATTCTAAGTTTTTCAGTGCAACTCACTCATATACAATGTACTACACTGTGCATTTCGTCTAATGCGGGTTTTTCAGTAAATTCTAAGTTTTTCAGTGCAACTCACTCATATACAATGTACTACACTGTGCATTTCGTCTAATGCGGGTTTTTCAGTAAATTCTAAGTTTTTCAGTGCAACTCACTCATATACAATGTACTACACTGTGCATTTCGTCTAATGCGGGTTTTTCAGTAAATTCTAAGTTTTTCAGTGCAACTCACTCATATACTATGTACTACACTTTGCGTTTCTTATATTCTAAGTTTTTCAGTGCAATCACTCATATACTATGTACTACACTGTGCATTTCTTATATTCTAAGTTTTTCAGTGCAACTCACTCATATACTATGTACTACACTGTGCGTTTCTTATATTCTAAGTTTTTCAGTGCAACTCACTCATATACTATGTACTACACTGTGCGTTTCTTATATTCTAAGTTTTTCAGTGCAACTCACTCATATACTATATACTACACTGTGCATTTCGTGTAATGCGGGTTTTTCAATAAATTCCTAGTTTTTCAGTGCAACTCACTCATATACTATGTACTACACTTTGCGTTTCTTATATTCTAAGTTTTTCAGTGCAATCACTCATATGTACTACACTGTGGCGTTTTATATATTCTAAGTTTTACAGTGTGCAACTCACTCATATACTATGTACTACACTGTGCGTTTCTTATATTCTAAGTTTTTCAGTGCAACTCACTCATATACTATGTACTACATTGTGCGTTTCTTATATTCTAAGTTTTTCAGTGCATCTCACTCATATACTATGTACTACACTGTGCATTTCGTCTAATGCGGGTTTTTCAGTAAATTCTAAATTTTTCAGTGCAACTCACTCATATACAATGTACCTACACTGTGCATTTCGTCTAATGCGGGTTTTTCAGTAAATTCTAAGTTTTTCAGTGCAACTCACTCATATACAATGTACTACACTGTGCATTTCGTCTAATGCGGGTTTTTCAGTAAATTCTAAGTTTTTCAGTGCAACTCACTCATATACAATGTACTACACTGTGCATTTCGTCTAATGCGGGTTTTTCAGTAAATTCTAAGTTTTTCAGTGCAACTCACTCATATACAATGTACTACACTGTGCATTTCGTCTAATGCGGGTTTTTTCAGTAAATTCTAAGTTTTTCAGTGCAACTCACTCATATACTATGTACTACACTTTGCGTTTCTTATATTCTAAGTTTTTCAGTGCAATCACTCATATACTATATACTACACTGTGCATTTCTTATATTCTAAGTTTTTCAGTGCAACTCACTCATATACTATGTACTACACTGTGTGTTTCTTATATTCTAAGTTTTTCAGTGCAACTCACTCATATACTATGTACTACACTGTGCGTTTCTTATATTCTAAGTTTTTCAGTGCAACTCACTCATATACTATATACTACACTGTGCATTTCGTGTAATGCGGGTTTTTCAGTAAATTCCTAGTTTTTCAGTGCAACTCACTCATATACTATGTACTACACTTTGCGTTTCTTATATTCTAAGTTTTTCAGTGCAATCACTCATATACTATGTACTACACTGTGCGTTTTTTATATTCTAAGTTTTTCAGTGCAACTCACTCATATACTATGTACTACACTGTGCGTTTCTTATATTCTAAGTTTTTCAGTGCAACTCACTCATATACTATGTACTACATTGTGCGTTTCTTATATTCTAAGTTTTTCAGTGCATCTCACTCATATACAATGTACTACACTGTGCATTTCGTCTAATGCGGGTTTTTCAGTAAATTCTAAGTTTTTCAGTGCAACTCACTCATATACAATGTACTACACTGTGCATTTCGTCTAATGCGGGTTTTTCAGTAAATTCTAAGTTTTTCAGTGCAACTCACTCATATACAATGTACTACACTGTGCATTTCGTCTAATGCGGGTTTTTCAGTAAATTCTAAGTTTTTCAGTGCAACTCACTCATATACAATGTACTACACTGTGCATTTCGTCTAATGCGGGATTTTCAGTAAATTCTAAGTTTTTCAGTGCAATTCACTCATATACTATGTACTACACTGTGCATTTCGTCTAATGCGGGTTTTTCAGTAAATTCTAAGTTTTTCAGTGCAACTCACTCATATACAATGTACTACACTGTGCATTTCGTCTAATGCGGGTTTTTCAGTAAATTCTAAGTTTTTCAGTGCAACTCACTGATATACAATGTACTACACTGTGCATTTCGTCTAATGCGGGTTTTTCAGTAAATTCTAAGTTTTTCAGTGCAACTCACTCATATACAATGTACTACACTGTGCATTTCGTCTAATGCGGGTTTTTCAGTAAATTCTAAGTTTTTCAGTGCAACTCACTCATATACAATGTACTACACTGTGCATTTCGTCTAATGCGGGTTTTTCAGTAAATTCTAAGTTTTTCAGTGCAACTCACTCATATACAATGTACTACACTATGCATTTCGTCTAATGCGGGTTTTTCAGTAAATTCTAAGTTTTTCAGTGCAACTCACTCATATACAATGTACTACACTGTGCATTTCGTCTAATGCGGGTTTTTCAGTAAATTCTAAGTTTTTCAGTGCAACTCACTCATATACAATGTACTACACGGTGCATTTCGTCTAATACGGGTTTTTCAGTAAATTCTAAGTTTTTCAGTGCAACTCACTCATATACAATGTACTACACTGTGCATTTCGTCTAATGCGGGTTTTTCAGTAAATTCTAAGTTTTTCAGTGCAACTCACTCATATACAATGTACTACACTGTGCATTTCGTCTAATGCGGGTTTTTCAGTAAATTCTAAGTTTTTCAGTGCAACTCACTCATATACTATGTACTACACTGTGCATTTCGTCTAATGCGGGTTTTTCAGTAAATTCTAAGTTTTTCAGTGCAACTCACTCATATACTATGTACTACACTTTGCGTTTCTTATATTCTAAGTTTTTCAGTGCAATCGCTCATATACTATGTACTACACTGTGCGTTTCTTATATTCTAAGTTTTTCAGTGCAACTCACTCATATACTATGTACTACACTGTGCGTTTCTTATATTCTAAGTTTTTCAGTGCAACTCACTCATATACTATGTACTACACTGTGCATTTCGTCTAATGCGGGTTTTTCAGTAAATTCTAAGTTTTTCAGTGCAACTCACTCATATACAATGTACTACACTGTGCATTTCGTCTAATGCGGGTTTTTCAGTAAATTCTAAGTTTTTCAGTGCAACTCACTCATATACAATGTACTACACTGTGCATTTCGTCTAATGCGGGTTTTTCAGTAAATTCTAAGTTTTTCAGTGCAACTCACTCATATACAATGTACTCACTGTGCATTTCGTCTAATGCGGGTTTTTCAGTAAATTCTAAGTTTTTCAGTGCAATTCACTCATATACTATGTACTACACTGTGCATTTCGTCTAATGCGGGTTTTTCAGTAAATTCTAAGTTTTTCAGTGCAACTCACTCATATACAATGTACTACACTGTGCATTTCGTCTAATGCGGGTTTTTCAGTAAATTCTAAGTTTTTCAGTGCAACTCACTCATATACAATGTACTACAGTGTGCATTTCGTCTAATGCGGGTTTTTCAGTAAATTCTAACTTTTTCAGTGCAACTCACTCATATACAATGTACTACACTGTGCATTTCGTCTAATGCGGGTTTTTCAGTAAATTCTAAGTTTTTCAGTGCAACTCACTCATATACAATGTACTACACTGTGCATTTCGTCTAATGCGGGTTTTTCAGTAAATTCTAAGTTTTTCAGTGCAACTCACTCATATACAATGTACTACACTGTGCATTTCGTCTAATGCGGGTTTTTCAGTAAATTCTAAGTTTTTCAGTGCAACTCACTCATATACAATGTACTACACTGTGCATTTCGTCTAATGCGGGTTTTTCAGTAAATTCTAAGTTTTTCAGTGCAACTCACTCATATACAATGTACTACACTGTGCATTTCGTCTAATGCGGGTTTTTCAGTAAATTCTAACTTTTTCAGTGCAACTCACTCATATACAATGTACTACACTGTGCATTTCGTCTAATGCGGGTTTTTCAGTAAATTCTAAGTTTTTCAGTGCAACTCACTCATATACAATGTACTACACTGTGCATTTCGTCTAATGCGGGTTTTTCAGTAAATTCTAAGTTTTTCAGTGCAACTCACTCATATACAATGTACTACACTGTGCATTTCGTCTAATGCGGGATTTTCAGTAAATTCTAAGTTTTTCAGTGCAATTCACTCATATACTATGTACTACACTGTGCATTTCGTCTAATGCGGGTTTTTCAGTAAATTCTAAGTTTTTCAGTGCAACTCACTCATATACAATGTACTACACTGTGCATTTCGTCTAATGCGGGTTTTTCAGTAAATTCTAAGTTTTTCAGTGCAACTCACTGATATACAATGTACTACACTGTGCATTTCGTCTAATGCGGGTTTTTCAGTAAATTCTAAGTTTTTCAGTGCAACTCACTCATATACAATGTACTACACGGTGCATTTCGTCTAATACGGGTTTTTCAGTAAATTCTAAGTTTTTCAGTGCAACTCACTCATATACAATGTACTACACTGTGCATTTCGTCTAATGCGGGTTTTTCAGTAAATTCTAAGTTTTTCAGTGCAACTCACTCATATACAATGTACTACACTGTGCATTTCGTCTAATGCGGGTTTTTCAGTAAATTCTAAGTTTTTCAGTGCAACTCACTCATATACTATGTACTACACTGTGCATTTCGTCTAATGCGGGTTTTTCAGTAAATTCTAAGTTTTTCAGTGCAACTCACTCATATACTATGTACTACACTTTGCGTTTCTTATATTCTAAGTTTTTCAGTGCAATCGCTCATATACTATGTACTACACTGTGCGTTTCTTATATTCTAAGTTTTTCAGTGCAACTCACTCATATACTATGTACTACACTGTGCGTTTCTTATATTCTAAGTTTTTCAGTGCAACTCACTCATATACTATGTACTACACTGTGCATTTCGTCTAATGCGGGTTTTTCAGTAAATTCTAAGTTTTTCAGTGCAACTCACTCATATACAATGTACTACACTGTGCATTTCGTCTAATGCGGGTTTTTCAGTAAATTCTAAGTTTTTCAGTGCAACTCACTCATATACAATGTACTACACTGTGCATTTCGTCTAATGCGGGTTTTTCAGTAAATTCTAAGTTTTTCAGTGCAACTCACTCATATACAATGTACTCACTGTGCATTTCGTCTAATGCGGGTTTTTCAGTAAATTCTAAGTTTTTCAGTGCAATTCACTCATATACTATGTACTACACTGTGCATTTCGTCTAATGCGGGTTTTTCAGTAAATTCTAAGTTTTTCAGTGCAACTCACTCATATACAATGTACTACACTGTGCATTTCGTCTAATGCGGGTTTTTCAGTAAATTCTAAGTTTTTCAGTGCAACTCACTCATATACTATGTACTACACTGTGCGTTTCTTATATTCTAAGTTTTTCAGTGCAACTCACTCATATACTATGTACTACATTGTGCGTTTCTTATATTCTAAGTTTTTCAGTGCATCTCACTCATATACAATGTACTACACTGTGCATTTCGTCTAATGCGGGTTTTTCAGTAAATTCTAAGTTTTTCAGTGCAACTCACTCATATACAATGTACTACACTGTGCATTTCGTCTAATGCGGGTTTTTCAGTAAATTCTAAGTTTTTCAGTGCAACTCACTCATATACAATGTACTACACTGTGCATTTCGTCTAATGCGGGTTTTTCAGTAAATTCTAAGTTTTTAAGTGCAACTCACTCATATACAATGTACTACACTGTGCATTTCGTCTAATGCGGGATTTTCAGTAAATTCTAAGTTTTTCAGTGCAATTCACTCATATACTATGTACTACACTGTGCATTTCGTCTAATGCGGGTTTTTCAGTAAATTCTAAGTTTTTCAGTGCAACTCACTCATATACAATGTACTACACTGTGCATTTCGTCTAATGCGGGTTTTTCAGTAAATTCTAAGTTTTTCAGTGCAACTCACTGATATACAATGTACTACACTGTGCATTTCGTCTAATGCGGGTTTTTCAGTAAATTCTAAGTTTTTCAGTGCAACTCACTCATATACAATGTACTACACTGTGCATTTCGTCTAATGCGGGTTTTTCAGTAAATTCTAAGTTTTTCAGTGCAACTCACTCATATACAATGTACTACACTGTGCATTTCGTCTAATGCGGGATTTTCAGTAAATTCTAAGTTTTTCAGTGCAATTCACTCATATACTATGTACTACACTGTGCATTTCGTCTAATGCGGGTTTTTCAGTAAATTCTAAGTTTTTCAGTGCAACTCACTCATATACAATGTACTACACTGTGCATTTCGTCTAATGCGGGTTTTTCAGTAAATTCTAAGTTTTTCAGTGCAACTCACTGATATACAATGTACTACACTGTGCATTTCGTCTAATGCGGGTTTTTCAGTAAATTCTAAGTTTTTCAGTGCAACTCACTCATATACAATGTACTACACTGTGCATTTCGTCTAATGCGGGTTTTTCAGTAAATTCTAAGTTTTTCAGTGCAACTCACTCATATACAATGTACTACACTGTGCATTTCGTCTAATGCGGGTTTTTCAGTAAATTCTAAGTTTTTCAGTGCAACTCACTCATATACAATGTACTACACTATGCATTTCGTCTAATGCGGGTTTTTCAGTAAATTCTAAGTTTTTCAGTGCAACTCACTCATATACAATGTACTACACTGTGCATTTCGTCTAATGCGGGTTTTTCAGTAAATTCTAAGTTTTTCAGTGCAACTCACTCATATACAATGTACTACACGGTGCATTTCGTCTAATACGGGTTTTTCAGTAAATTCTAAGTTTTTCAGTGCAACTCACTCATATACAATGTACTACACTGTGCATTTCGTCTAATGCGGGTTTTTCAGTAAATTCTAAGTTTTTCAGTGCAACTCACTCATATACAATGTACTACACTGTGCATTTCGTCTAATGCGGGTTTTTCAGTAAATTCTAAGTTTTTCAGTGCAACTCACTCATATACTATGTACTACACTGTGCATTTCGTCTAATGCGGGTTTTTCAGTAAATTCTAAGTTTTTCAGTGCAACTCACTCATATACTATGTACTACACTTTGCGTTTCTTATATTCTAAGTTTTTCAGTGCAATCGCTCATATACTATGTACTACACTGTGCGTTTCTTATATTCTAAGTTTTTCAGTGCAACTCACTCATATACTATGTACTACACTGTGCGTTTCTTATATTCTAAGTTTTTCAGTGCAACTCACTCATATACTATGTACTACACTGTGCATTTCGTCTAATGCGGGTTTTTCAGTAAATTCTAAGTTTTTCAGTGCAACTCACTCATATACAATGTACTACACTGTGCATTTCGTCTAATGCGGGTTTTTCAGTAAATTCTAAGTTTTTCAGTGCAACTCACTCATATACAATGTACTACACTGTGCATTTCGTCTAATGCGGGTTTTTCAGTAAATTCTAAGTTTTTCAGTGCAACTCACTCATATACAATGTACTCACTGTGCATTTCGTCTAATGCGGGTTTTTCAGTAAATTCTAAGTTTTTCAGTGCAATTCACTCATATACTATGTACTACACTGTGCATTTCGTCTAATGCGGGTTTTTCAGTAAATTCTAAGTTTTTCAGTGCAACTCACTCATATACAATGTACTACACTGTGCATTTCGTCTAATGCGGGTTTTTCAGTAAATTCTAAGTTTTTCAGTGCAACTCACTCATATACTATGTACTACACTGTGCGTTTCTTATATTCTAAGTTTTTCAGTGCAACTCACTCATATACTATGTACTACATTGTGCGTTTCTTATATTCTAAGTTTTTCAGTGCATCTCACTCATATACAATGTACTACACTGTGCATTTCGTCTAATGCGGGTTTTTCAGTAAATTCTAAGTTTTTCAGTGCAACTCACTCATATACAATGTACTACACTGTGCATTTCGTCTAATGCGGGTTTTTCAGTAAATTCTAAGTTTTTCAGTGCAACTCACTCATATACAATGTACTACACTGTGCATTTCGTCTAATGCGGGTTTTTCAGTAAATTCTAAGTTTTTCAGTGCAACTCACTCATATACAATGTACTACACTGTGCATTTCGTCTAATGCGGGATTTTCAGTAAATTCTAAGTTTTTCAGTGCAATTCACTCATATACTATGTACTACACTGTGCATTTCGTCTAATGCGGGTTTTTCAGTAAATTCTAAGTTTTTCAGTGCAACTCACTCATATACAATGTACTACACTGTGCATTTCGTCTAATGCGGGTTTTTCAGTAAATTCTAAGTTTTTCAGTGCAACTCACTGATATACAATGTACTACACTGTGCATTTCGTCTAATGCGGGTTTTTCAGTAAATTCTAAGTTTTTCAGTGCAACTCACTCATATACAATGTACTACACTGTGCATTTCGTCTAATGCGGGTTTTTCAGTAAATTCTAAGTTTTTCAGTGCAACTCACTCATATACAATGTACTACACTGTGCATTTCGTCTAATGCGGGTTTTTCAGTAAATTCTAAGTTTTTCAGTGCAACTCACTCATATACAATGTACTACACTATGCATTTCGTCTAATGCGGGTTTTTCAGTAAATTCTAAGTTTTTCAGTGCAACTCACTCATATACAATGTACTACACTGTGCATTTCGTCTAATGCGGGTTTTTCAGTAAATTCTAAGTTTTTCAGTGCAACTCACTCATATACAATGTACTACACGGTGCATTTCGTCTAATACGGGTTTTTCAGTAAATTCTAAGTTTTTCAGTGCAACTCACTCATATACAATGTACTACACTGTGCATTTCGTCTAATGCGGGTTTTTCAGTAAATTCTAAGTTTTTCAGTGCAACTCACTCATATACAATGTACTACACTGTGCATTTCGTCTAATGCGGGTTTTTCAGTAAATTCTAAGTTTTTCAGTGCAACTCACTCATATACTATGTACTACACTGTGCATTTCGTCTAATGCGGGTTTTTCAGTAAATTCTAAGTTTTTCAGTGCAACTCACTCATATACTATGTACTACACTTTGCGTTTCTTATATTCTAAGTTTTTCAGTGCAATCGCTCATATACTATGTACTACACTGTGCGTTTCTTATATTCTAAGTTTTTCAGTGCAACTCACTCATATACTATGTACTACACTGTGCGTTTCTTATATTCTAAGTTTTTCAGTGCAACTCACTCATATACTATGTACTACACTGTGCATTTCGTCTAATGCGGGTTTTTCAGTAAATTCTAAGTTTTTCAGTGCAACTCACTCATATACAATGTACTACACTGTGCATTTCGTCTAATGCGGGTTTTTCAGTAAATTCTAAGTTTTTCAGTGCAACTCACTCATATACAATGTACTACACTGTGCATTTCGTCTAATGCGGGTTTTTCAGTAAATTCTAAGTTTTTCAGTGCAACTCACTCATATACAATGTACTCACTGTGCATTTCGTCTAATGCGGGTTTTTCAGTAAATTCTAAGTTTTTCAGTGCAATTCACTCATATACTATGTACTACACTGTGCATTTCGTCTAATGCGGGTTTTTCAGTAAATTCTAAGTTTTTCAGTGCAACTCACTCATATACAATGTACTACACTGTGCATTTCGTCTAATGCGGGTTTTTCAGTAAATTCAAACTTTTTCAGTGCAACTCACTCATATACAATGTACTACACTGTGCATTTCGTCTAATGCGGGTTTTTCAGTAAATTCTAAGTTTTTCAGTGCAACTCACTCATATACAATGTACTACACTGTGCATTTCGTCTAATGCGGGTTTTTCAGTAAATTCTAAGTTTTTCAGTGCAACTCACTCATATACAATGTACTACACTGTGCATTTCGTCTAATGCGGGTTTTTCAGTAAAATCTAAGTTTTTCAGTGCAACTCACTCATATACAATGTACTACACTGTGCATTTCGTCTAATGCGGGATTTTCAGTAAATTCTAAGTTTTTCAGTGCAACTCACTCATATACAATGTACTACACTGTGCATTTCGTCTAATGCGGGTTTTTCAGTAAATTCTAAGTTTTTCAGTGCAACTCACTCATATACAATGTACTACACTGTGCATTTCGTCTAATGCGGGTTTTTCAGTAAATTCTAAGTTTTTCAGTGCAACTCACTCATATACAATGTACTACACTGTGCATTTCGTCTAATGCGGGTTTTTCAGTAAATTCTAAGTTTTTCAGTGCAACTCACTCATATACTATGTACTACACTTTGCGTTTCTTATATTCTAAGTTTTTCAGTGCAATCACTCATATACTATGTACTACACTGTGCATTTCTTATATTCTAAGTTTTTCAGTGCAACTCACTCATATACTATGTACTACACTGTGCGTTTCTTATATTCTAAGTTTTTCAGTGCAACTCACTCATATACTATGTACTACACTGTGCGTTTCTTATATTCTAAGTTTTTCAGTGCAACTCACTCATATACTATATACTACACTGTGCATTTCGTGTAATGCGGGTTTTTCAATAAATTCCTAGTTTTTCAGTGCAACTCACTCATATACTATGTACTACACTTTGCGTTTCTTATATTCTAAGTTTTTCAGTGCAATCACTCATATACTATGTACTACACTGTGCGTTTTTTATATTCTAAGTTTTTCAGTGCAACTCACTCATATACTATGTACTACACTGTGCGTTTCTTATATTCTAAGTTTTTCAGTGCAACTCACTCATATACTATGTACTACATTGTGCGTTTCTTATATTCTAAGTTTTTCAGTGCATCTCACTCATATACAATGTACTACACTGTGCATTTCGTCTAATGCGGGTTTTTCAGTAAATTCTAAGTTTTTCAGTGCAACTCACTCATATACAATGTACTCACTGTGCATTTCGTCTAATGCTGGTTTTTCAGTAAATTCTAAGTTTTTCAGTGCAATTCACTCATATACTATGTACTACACTGTGCATTTCGTCTAATGCGGGTTTTTCAGTAAATTCTAAGTTTTTCAGTGCAACTCACTCATATACAATGTACTACACTGTGCATTTCGTCTAATGCGGGTTTTTCAGTAAATTCTAAGTTTTTCAGTGCAACTCACTCATATACAATGTACTACACTGTGCATTTCGTCTAATGCGGGTTTTTCAGTAAATTCTAAGTTTTTCAGTGCAACTCACTCATATACAATGTACTACACTGTGCATTTCGTCTAATGCGGGTTTTTCAGTAAATTCTAAGTTTTTCAGTGCAACTCACTAATATACAATGTACTACACTGTGCATTTCGTCTAATGCGGGTTTTTCAGTAAATTCTAAGTTTTTCAGTGCAACTCACTCATATACAATGTACTACACTGTGCATTTCGTCTAATGCGGGTTTTTCAGTAAAATCTAAGTTTTTCAGTGCAACTCACTCATATACAATGTACTACACTGTGCATTTCGTCTAATGCGGGATTTTCAGTAAATTCTAAGTTTTTCAGTGCAACTCACTCATATACAATGTACTACACTGTGCATTTCGTCTAATGCGGGTTTTTCAGTAAATTCTAACTTTTTCAGTGCAACTCACTCATATACAATGTACTACACTGTGCATTTCGTCTAATGCGGGTTTTTCAGTAAATTCTAAGTTTTTCAGTGCAACTCACTCATATACAATGTACTACACTGTGCATTTCGTCTAATGCGGGTTTTTCAGTAAATTCTAAGTTTTTCAGTGCAACTCACTCATATACTATGTACTACACTGTGCGTTTCTTATATTCTAAGTTTTTCAGTGCAACTCACTCATATACTATGTACTACACTGTGCGTTTCTTATATTCTAAGTTTTTCAGTGCAACTCACTCATATACTATATACTACACTGTGCATTTCGTGTAATGCGGGTTTTTCAGTAAATTCTAAGTTTTTCAGTGCAACTCACTCATATACTATGTACTACACTTTGCGTTTCTTATATTCTAAGTTTTTCAGTGCAATCACTCATATACTATGTACTACACTGTGCGTTTTTTATATTCTAAGTTTTTCAGTGCAACTCACTCATATACTATGTACTACATTGTGCGTTTCTTATATTCTAAGTTTTTCAGTGCATCTCACTCATATACTATGTACTACACTGTGCATTTCGTCTAATGCGGGTTTTTCAGTAAATTCTAAATTTTTCAGTGCAACTCACTCATATACAATGTACTACACTGTGCATTTCGTCTAATGCGGGTTTTTCAGTAAATTCTAAGTTTTTCAGTGCAACTCACTCATATACAATGTACTACACTGTGCATTTCGTCTAATGCGGGTTTTTCAGTAAATTCTAAGTTTTTCAGTGCAACTCACTCATATACTATGTACTACACTTTGCGTTTCTTATATTCTAAGTTTTTCAGTGCAATCACTCATATACTATGTACTACACTGTGCATTTCTTATATTCTAAGTTTTTCAGTGCAACTCACTCATATACTATGTACTACACTGTGCGTTTCTTATATTCTAAGTTTTTCAGTGCAACTCACTCATATACTATGTACTACACTGTGCGTTTCTTATATTCTAAGTTTTTCAGTGCAACTCACTCATATACTATATACTACACTGTGCATTTCGTGTAATGCGGGTTTTTCAATAAATTCCTAGTTTTTCAGTGCAACTCACTCATATACTATGTACTACACTTTGCGTTTCTTATATTCTAAGTTTTTCAGTGCAATCACTCATATACTATGTACTACACTGTGCGTTTTTTATATTCTAAGTTTTTCAGTGCAACTCACTCATATACTATGTACTACACTGTGCGTTTCTTATATTCTAAGTTTTTCAGTGCAACTCACTCATATACTATGTACTACATTGTGCGTTTCTTATATTCTAAGTTTTTCAGTGCATCTCACTCATATACAATGTACTACACTGTGCATTTCGTCTAATGCGGGTTTTTCAGTAAATTCTATGTTTTTCAGTGCAACTCACTCATATACAATGTACTACACTGTGCATTTCGTCTAATGCGGGTTTTTCAGTAAATTCTAAGTTTTTCAGTGCAACTCACTCATATACAATGTACTACACTGTGCATTTCGTCTAATGCGGGTTTTTCAGTAAATTCTAAGTTTTTCAGTGCAACTCACTCATATACAATGTACTACACTATGCATTTCGTCTAATGCGGGTTTTTCAGTAAATTCTAAGTTTTTCAGTGCAACTCACTAATATACAATGTACTACACTGTGCATTTCGTCTAATGCGGGTTTTTCAGTAAATTCTAAGTTTTTCAGTGCAACTCACTCATATACAATGTACTACACTGTGCATTTCGTCTAATGCGGGTTTTTCAGTAAATTCTAAGTTTTTAAGTGCAACTCACTCATATACTATGTACTACACTGTGCATTTCGTCTAAATCGGGTTTTTCAGTAAATTCAAACTTTTTCAGTGCAACTCACTCATATACAATGTACTACACTGTGCATTTCGTCTAATGCGTGTTTTTCAGTAAATTCTAAGTTTTTCAGTGCAACTCACTCATATACAATGTACTACACTGTGCATTTCGTCTAATGCGGGTTTTTCAGTAAATTCTAAGTTTTTCAGTGCAACTCACTCATATACAATGTACTACACTGTGCATTTCGTCTAATGCGGGTTTTTCAGTAAAATCTAAGTTTTTCAGTGCAACTCACTCATATACAATGTACTACACTGTGCATTTCGTCTAATGCGGGATTTTCAGTAAATTCTAAGTTTTTCAGTGCAACTCACTCATATACAATGTACTACACTGTGCATTTCGTCTAATGCGGGTTTTTCAGTAAATTCTAAGTTTTTCAGTGCAACTCACTCATATACAATGTACTACACTGTGCATTTCGTCTAATGCGGGTTTTTCAGTAAATTCTAAGTTTTTCAGTGCAACTCACTCATATACAATGTACTACACTGTGCATTTCGTCTAATGCGGGTTTTTCAGTAAATTCTAAGTTTTTCAGTGCAACTCACTCATATACAATGTACTACACTGTGCATTTCGTCTAATGCGGGTTTTTCAGTAAATTCTAAGTTTTTCAGTGCAACTCACTCATATACAATGTACTACACTGTGCATTTCCTCTAATGCGGGTTTTTCAGTAAATTCTAAGTTTTTCAGTGCAACTCACTCATATACAATGTACTACACTCTGCATTTCGTCTAATGCGGGTTTTTCAGTAAATTCTAAGTTTTTCAGTGCAACTCACTCATATACTATGTACTACACTGTGCGTTTCTTATATTCTAAGTTTTTCAGTGCAACTCACTCATATACTATGTACTACACTGTGCGTTTCTTATATTCTAAGTTTTTCAGTGCAACTCACTCATATACTATATACTACACTGTGCATTTCGTGTAATGCGGGTTTTTCAGTAAATTCTAAGTTTTTCAGTGCAACTCACTCATATACTATGTACTACACTTTGCGTTTCTTATATTCTAAGTTTTTCAGTGCAATCACTCATATACTATGTACTACACTGTGCGTTTTTTATATTCTAAGTTTTTCAGTGCAACTCACTCATATACTATGTACTACATTGTGCGTTTCTTATATTCTAAGTTTTTCAGTGCATCTCACTCATATACTATGTACTACACTGTGCATTTCGTCTAATGCGGGTTTTTCAGTAAATTCTAAATTTTTCAGTGCAACTCACTCATATACAATGTAGTACACTGTGCATTTCGTCTAATGCGGGTTTTTCAGTAAATTCTAAGTTTTTCAGTGCAACTCACTCATATACAATGTACTACACTGTGCATTTCGTCTAATGCGGGTTTTTCAGTAAATTCTAAGTTTTTCAGTGCAACTCACTCATATACAATGTACTACACTGTGCATTTCGTCTAATGCGGGTTTTTCAGTAAATTCTAAGTTTTTCAGTGCAACTCACTCATATACAATGTACTACACTGTGCATTTCGTCTAATGCGGGTTTTTCAGTAAATTCTAAGTTTTTAAGTGCAACTCACTCATATACTATGTACTACACTGTGCATTTCGTCTAATGCGGGTTTTTCAGTAAATTCTAACTTTTTCAGTGCAACTCACTCATATACAATGTACTACACTGTGCATTTCGTCTAATGCGGGTTTTTCAGTAAATTCTAAGTTTTTCAGTGCAACTCACTCATATACAATGTACTACACTGTGCATTTCGTCTAATGCGGGTTTTTCAGTAAATTCTAAGTTTTTCAGTGCAACTCACTCATATACAATGTACTACACTGTGCATTTCGTCTAATGCGGGTTTTTCAGTAAAATCTAAGTTTTTCAGTGCAACTCACTCATATACAATGTACTACACTGTGCATTTCGTCTAATGCGGGATTTTCAGTAAATTCTAAGTTTTTCAGTGCAACTCACTCATATACAATGTACTACACTGTGCATTTCGTCTAATGCGGGTTTTTCAGTAAATTCTAAGTTTTTAAGTGCAACTCACTCATATACTATGTACTACACTGTGCATTTCGTCTAATGCGGGTTTTTCAGTAAATTCTAACTTTTTCAGTGCAACTCACTCATATACAATGTACTACACTGTGCATTTCGTCTAATGCGGGTTTTTCAGTAAATTCTAAGTTTTTCAGTGCAACTCACTCATATACAATGTACTACACTGTGCATTTCGTCTAATGCGGGTTTTTCAGTAAATTCTAAGTTTTTCAGTGCAACTCACTCATATACAATGTACTACACTGTGCATTTCGTCTAATGCGGGTTTTTCAGTAAATTCTAAGTTTTTCAGTGCAACTCACTCATATACAATGTACTACACTGTGCATTTCGTCTAATGCGGGTTTTTCAGTAAATTCTAAGTTTTTCAGTGCAACTCACTCATATACAATGTACTACACTGTGCATTTCGTCTAATGCGGGTTTTTCAGTAAATTCTAAGTTTTTCAGTGCAACTCACTCATATACTATGTACTACACTTTGCGTTTCTTATATTCTAAGTTTTTCAGTGCAATCACTCATATACTATGTACTACACTGTTCATTTCTTATATTCTAAGTTTTTCAGTGCAACTCACTCATATACTATGTACTACACTGTGCGTTTTTTATATTCTAAGTTTTTCAGTGCAACTCACTCATATACTATGTACTACACTGTGCGTTTCTTATATTCTAAGTTTTTCAGTGCAACTCACTCATATACAATGTACTACACTGTGCATTTCGTCTAATGCGGGTTTTTCAGTAAATTCTAAGTTTTTCAGTGCAACTCACTCATATACAATGTACTACACTGTGCATTTCGTCTAATGCGGGTTTTTCAGTAAATTCTAAGTTTTTCAGTGCAACTCACTCATATACAATGTACTACACTATGCATTTCGTCTAATGCGGGTTTTTCAGTAAATTCTAAGTTTTTCAGTGCAACTCACTAATATACAATGTACTACACTGTGCATTTCGTCTAATGCGGGTTTTTCAGTAAATTCTAAGTTTTTCAGTGCAACTCACTCATATACAATGTACTACACTGTGCATTTCGTCTAATGCGGGTTTTTCAGTAAATTCTAAGTTTTTAAGTGCAACTCACTCATATACTATGTACTACACTGTGCATTTCGTCTAAATCGGGTTTTTCAGTAAATTCAAACTTTTTCAGTGCAACTCACTCATATACAATGTACTACACTGTGCATTTCGTCTAATGCGTGTTTTTCAGTAAATTCTAAGTTTTTCAGTGCAACTCACTCATATACAATGTACTACACTGTGCATTTCGTCTAATGCGGGTTTTTCAGTAAATTCTAAGTTTTTCAGTGCAACTCACTCATATACAATGTACTACACTGTGCATTTCGTCTAATGCGGGTTTTTCAGTAAAATCTAAGTTTTTCAGTGCAACTCACTCATATACAATGTACTACACTGTGCATTTCGTCTAATGCGGGATTTTCAGTAAATTCTAAGTTTTTCAGTGCAACTCACTCATATACAATGTACTACACTGTGCATTTCGTCTAATGCGGGTTTTTCAGTAAATTCTAAGTTTTTCAGTGCAACTCACTCATATACAATGTACTACACTCTGCATTTCGTCTAATGCGGGTTTTTCAGTAAATTCTAAGTTTTTCAGTGCAACTCACTCATATACTATGTACTACACTGTGCGTTTCTTATATTCTAAGTTTTTCAGTGCAACTCACTCATATACTATGTACTACACTGTGCGTTTCTTATATTCTAAGTTTTTCAGTGCAACTCACTCATATACTATATACTACACTGTGTATTTCGTGTAATGCGGGTTTTTCAGTAAATTCTAAGTTTTTCAGTGCAACTCACTCATATACTATGTACTACACTTTGCGTTTCTTATATTCTAAGTTTTTCAGTGCAATCACTCATATACTATGTACTACACTGTGCGTTTTTTATATTCTAAGTTTTTCAGTGCAACTCACTCATATACTATGTACTACACTGTGCGTTTCTTATATTCTAAGTTTTTCAGTGCAACTCACTCATATACTATGTACTACATTGTGCGTTTCTTATATTCTAAGTTTTTCAGTGCATCTCACTCATATACTATGTACTACACTGTGCATTTCGTCTAATGCGGGTTTTTCAGTAAATTCTAACTTTTTCAGTGCAACTCACTCATATACAATGTACTACACTGTGCATTTCGTCTAATGCGGGGTTTTTCAGTAAATTCTAAGTTTTTCAGTGCAACTCACTCATATACAATGTACTACACTGTGCATTTCGTCTAATGCGGGTTTTTCAGTAAATTCTAAGTTTTTCAGTGCAACTCACTCATATACAATGTACTACACTGTGCATTTCGTCTAATGCGGGTTTTTCAGTAAATTCTAAGTTTTTCAGTGCAACTCACTCATATACAATGTACTACACTGTGCATTTCGTCTAATGCGGGTTTTTCAGTAAATTCTAAGTTTTTAAGTGCAACTCACTCATATACTATGTACTACACTGTGCGTTTCTTATATTCTAAGTTTTTCAGTGCAACTCACTCATATACAATGTACTACACTGTGCATTTCGTCTAATGCGGGTTTTTCAGTAAATTCTAAGTTTTTCAGTGCAACTCACTCATATACAATGTACTACACTGTGCATTTCGTCTAATGCGGGTTTTTCAGTAAATTCTAAGTTTTTCAGTGCAACTCACTCATATACAATGTACTACACTATGCATTTCGTCTAATGCAGGTTTTTCAGTAAATTCTAAGTTTTTCAGTGCAACTCACTAATATACAATGTACTACACTGTGCATTTCGTCTAATGCGGGTTTTTCAGTAAATTCTAAGTTTTTCAGTGCAACTCACTCATATACAATGTACTACACTGTGCATTTCGTCTAATGCGGGTTTTTCAGTAAATTCTAAGTTTTTAAGTGCAACTCACTCATATACTATGTACTACACTGTGCATTTCGTCTAAATCGGGTTTTTCAGTAAATTCAAACTTTTTCAGTGCAACTCACTCATATACAATGTACTACACTGTGCATTTCGTCTAATGTGTGTTTTTCAGTAAATTCTAAGTTTTTCAGTGCAACTCACTCATATACAATGTACTACACTGTGCATTTCGTCTAATGCGGGTTTTTCAGTAAATTCTAAGTTTTTCAGTGCAACTCACTCATATACAATGTACTACACTGTGCATTTCGTCTAATGCGGGTTTTTCAGTAAAATCTAAGTTTTTCAGTGCAACTCACTCATATACAATGTACTACACTGTGCATTTCGTCTAATGCGGGTTTTTCAGTAAATTCTAAGTTTTTCAGTGCAACTCACTCATATACAATGTACTACACTGTGCATTTCGTCTAATGCGGGTTTTTCAGTAAATTCTAAGTTTTTCAGTGCAACTCACTCCTATACAATGTACTACACTGTGCATTTCGTCTAATGCGGGTTTTTCAGTAAATTCTAAGTTTTTCAGTGCAACTCACTCATATACAATGTACTACACTGTGCATTTCGTCTAATGCGGGTTTTTCAGTAAATTCTAAGTTTTTCAGTGCAACTCACTCATATACAATGTACTACACTCTGCATTTCGTCTAATGCGGGTTTTTCAGTAAATTCTAAGTTTTTCAGTGCAACTCACTCATATACAATGTACTACACTCTGCATTTCGTCTAATGCGGGTTTTTCAGTAAATTCTAAGTTTTTCAGTGCAACTCACTCATATACTATGTACTACACTGTGCGTTTCTTATATTCTAAGTTTTTCAGTGCAACTCACTCATATACTATGTACTACACTGTGCGTTTCTTATATTCTAAGTTTTTCAGTGCAACTCACTCATATACTATATACTACACTGTGCATTTCGTGTAATGCGGGTTTTTCAGTAAATTCTAAGTTTTTCAGTGCAACTCACTCATATACTATGTACTACACTTTGCGTTTCTTATATTCTAAGTTTTTCAGTGCAATCACTCATATACTATGTACTACACTGTGCGTTTTTTATATTCTAAGTTTTTCAGTGCAACTCACTCATATACTATGTACTACACTGTGCGTTTCTTATATTCTAAGTTTTTCAGTGCAACTCACTCATATACTATGTACTACATTGTGCGTTTCTTATATTCTAAGTTTTTCAGTTCATCTCACTCATATACTATGTACTACACTGTGCATTTCGTCTAATGCGGGTTTTTCAGTAAATTCTAAATTTTTCAGTGCAACTCACTCATATACAATGTACTACACTGTGCATTTCGTCTAATGCGGGTTTTTCAGTAAATTCTAAGTTTTTCAGTGCAACTCACTCATATACTATGTACTACACTGTGCGTTTCTTATATTCTAAGTTTTTCAGTGCAACTCACTCATATACTATGTACTACACTGTGCGTTTCTTATATTCTAAGTTTTTCAGTGCAACTCACTCATATACTATATACTACACTGTGCATTTCGTGTAATGCGGGTTTTTCAGTAAATTCTAAGTTTTTCAGTGCAACTCACTCATATACTATGTACTACACTTTGCGTTTCTTATATTCTAAGTTTTTCAGTGCAATCACTCATATACTATGTACTACACTGTGCGTTTTTTATATTCTAAGTTTTTCAGTGCAACTCACTCATATACTATGTACTACACTGTGCGTTTCTTATATTCTAAGTTTTTCAGTGCAACTCACTCATATACTATGTACTACATTGTGCGTTTCTTATATTCTAAGTTTTTCAGTTCATCTCACTCATATACTATGTACTACACTGTGCATTTCGTCTAATGCGGGTTTTTCAGTAAATTCTAAATTTTTCAGTGCAACTCACTCATATACAATGTACTACACTGTGCATTTCGTCTAATGCGGGTTTTTCAGTAAATTCTAAGTTTTTCAGTGCAACTCACTCATATACAATGTACTACACTGTGCATTTCGTCTAATGCGGGTTTTTCAGTAAATTCTAAGTTTTTCAGTGCAACTCACTCATATACAATGTACTACACTGTGCATTTCGTCTAATGCGGGTTTTTCAGTAAATTCTAAGTTTTTCAGTGCAACTCACTCATATACAATGTACTACACTGTGCATTTCGTCTAATGCGGGTTTTTCAGTAAATTCTAAGTTTTTAAGTGCAACTCACTCATATACTATGTACTACACTGTGCATTTCGTCTAATGCGGGTTTTTCAGTAAATTCTAACTTTTTCAGTGCAACTCACTCATATACAATGTACTACACTGTGCATTTCGTCTAATGCGGGTTTTTCAGTAAATTCTAAGTTTTTCAGTGCAACTCACTCATATACAATGTACTACACTGTGCATTTCGTCTAATGCGGGTTTTTCAGTAAATTCTAAGTTTTTCAGTGCAACTCACTCATATACAATGTACTACACTGTGCATTTCGTCTAATGCGGGTTTTTCAGTAAAATCTAAGTTTTTCAGTGCAACTCACTCATATACAATGTACTACACTGTGCATTTCGTCTAATGCGGGATTTTCAGTAAATTCTAAGTTTTTCAGTGCAACTCACTCATATACAATGTACTACACTGTGCATTTCGTCTAATGCGGGTTTTTCAGTAAATTCTAAGTTTTTAAGTGCAACTCACTCATATACTATGTACTACACTGTGCATTTCGTCTAATGCGGGTTTTTCAGTAAATTCTAAGTTTTTCAGTGCAACTCACTCATATACAATGTACTACACTGTGCATTTCGTCTAATGCGGGTTTTTCAGTAAATTCTAAGTTTTTCAGTGCAACTCACTCATATACAATGTACTACACTGTGCATTTCGTCTAATGCGGGTTTTTCAGTAAATTCTAAGTTTTTCAGTGCAACTCACTCATATACTATGTACTACACTGTGCATTTCGTCTAATGCGGGTTTTTCAGTAAATTCTAAGTTTTTCAGTGGAACTCACTCATATACAATGTATTACACTGTGCATTTCGTCTAATGCGGGTTTTTCAGTAAATTCTAAGTTTTTCAGTGCAACTCACTCATATACAATGTACTACACTGTGCATTTCGTCTAATGCGGGTTTTTCAGTAAATTCTAAGTTTTTCAGTGCTACTCACTCATATACAATGTACTACACTGTGCATTTCATCTAATGCGGGTTTTTCAGTAAAATCTAAGTTTTTCAGTGCAACTCACTCATATACAATGTACTACACTGTGCATTTCGTCTAATGCGGGTTTTTCAGTAAATTCTAAGTTTTTCAGTGCAACTCACTCATATACAATGTACTACACTGTGCATTTCGTCTAATGCGGGTTTTTCAGTAAATTCTAAGTTTTTCAGTGCAACTCACTCATATACAATGTACTACACTGTGCATTTCGTCTAATGCGGGTTTTTCAGTAAATTCTAAGTTTTTCAGTGCAACTCACTCATATACAATGTACTACACTGTGCATTTCGTCTAATGCGGGTTTTTCAGTAAATTCTAAGTTTTTCAGTGCAACTCACTCATATACAATGTACTACACTGTGCATTTCGTCTAATGCGGGTTTTTCAGTAAATTCTAAGTTTTTCAGTGCAACTCACTCATATACAATGTACTACACTCTGCATTTCGTCTAATGCGGGTTTTTCAGTAAATTCTAAGTTTTTCAGTGCAACTCACTCATATACTATGTACTACACTGTGCGTTTCTTATATTCTAAGTTTTTCAGTGCAACTCACTCATATACTATGTACTACACTGTGCGTTTCTTATATTCTAAGTTTTTCAGTGCAACTCACTCATATACTATATACTACACTGTGCATTTCGTGTAATGCGGGTTTTTCAGTAAATTCTAAGTTTTTCAGTGCAACTCACTCATATACTATGTACTACACTTTGCGTTTCTTATATTCTAAGTTTTTCAGTGCAATCACTCATATACTATGTACTACACTGTGCGTTTTTTATATTCTAAGTTTTTCAGTGCAACTCACTCATATACTATGTACTACATTGTGCGTTTCTTATATTCTAAGTTTTTCAGTTCATCTCACTCATATACTATGTACTACACTGTGCATTTCGTCTAATGCGGGTTTTTCAGTAAATTCTAAATTTTTCAGTGCAACTCACTCATATACAATGTACTACACTGTGCATTTCGTCTAATGCGGGTTTTTCAGTAAATTCTAAGTTTTTCAGTGCAACTCACTCATATACTATGTACTACACTGTGCGTTTCTTATATTCTAAGTTTTTCAGTGCAACTCACTCATATACTATGTACTACACTGTGCGTTTCTTATATTCTAAGTTTTTCAGTGCAACTCACTCATATACTATATACTACACTGTGCATTTCGTGTAATGCGGGTTTTTCAGTAAATTCTAAGTTTTTCAGTGCAACTCACTCATATACTATGTACTACACTTTGCGTTTCTTATATTCTAAGTTTTTCAGTGCAATCACTCATATACTATGTACTACACTGTGCGTTTTTTATATTCTAAGTTTTTCAGTGCAACTCACTCATATACTATGTACTACACTGTGCGTTTCTTATATTCTAAGTTTTTCAGTGCAACTCACTCATATACTATGTACTACATTGTGCGTTTCTTATATTCTAAGTTTTTCAGTTCATCTCACTCATATACTATGTACTACACTGTGCATTTCGTCTAATGCGGGTTTTTCAGTAAATTCTAAATTTTTCAGTGCAACTCACTCATATACAATGTACTACACTGTGCATTTCGTCTAATGCGGGTTTTTCAGTAAATTCTAAGTTTTTCAGTGCAACTCACTCATATACAATGTACTACACTGTGCATTTCGTCTAATGCGGGTTTTTCAGTAAATTCTAAGTTTTTCAGTGCAACTCACTCATATACAATGTACTACACTGTGCATTTCGTCTAATGCGGGTTTTTCAGTAAATTCTAAGTTTTTCAGTGCAACTCACTCATATACAATGTACTACACTGTGCATTTCGTCTAATGCGGGTTTTTCAGTAAATTCTAAGTTTTTAAGTGCAACTCACTCATATACTATGTACTACACTGTGCATTTCGTCTAATGCGGGTTTTTCAGTAAATTCTAACTTTTTCAGTGCAACTCACTCATATACAATGTACTACACTGTGCATTTCGTCTAATGCGGGTTTTTCAGTAAATTCTAACTTTTTCAGTGCAACTCACTCATATACAATGTACTACACTGTGCATTTCGTCTAATGCGGGTTTTTCAGTAAATTCTAAGTTTTTCAGTGCAACTCACTCATATACAATGTACTACACTGTGCATTTCGTCTAATGCGGGTTTTTCAGTAAATTCTAAGTTTTTCAGTGCAACTCACTCATATACAATGTACTACACTGTGCATTTCGTCTAATGCGGGTTTTTCAGTAAATTCTAAGTTTTTCAGTGCAACTCACTCATATACAATGTACTACACTGTGCATTTCGTCTAATGCGGGTTTTTCAGTAAATTCTAAGTTTTTCAGTGCAACTCACTCATATACAATGTACTACACTGTGCATTTCGTCTAATGCGGGTTTTTCAGTAAATTCTAAGTTTTTCAGTGCAACTCACTCATATACTATGTACTACACTTTGCGTTTCTTATATTCTAAGTTTTTCAGTGCAATCACTCATATACTATGTACTACACTGTTCATTTCTTATATTCTAAGTTTTTCAGTGCAACTCACTCATATACTATGTACTACACTGTGCGTTTTTTATATTCTAAGTTTTTCAGTGCAACTCACTCATATACTATGTACTACACTGTGCGTTTCTTATATTCTAAGTTTTTCAGTGCAACTCACTCATATACTATGTACTACATTGTGCGTTTCTTATATTCTAAGTTTTTCAGTGCATCTCACTCATATACAATGTACTACACTGTGCATTTCGTCTAATGCGGGTTTTTCAGTAAATTCTAAGTTTTTCAGTGCAACTCACTCATATACAATGTACTCACTGTGCATTTCGTCTAATGCGGGTTTTTCAGTAAATTCTAAGTTTTTCAGTGCAATTCACTCATATACTATGTACTACACTGTGCATTTCGTCTAATGCGGGTTTTTCAGTAAATTCTAAGTTTTTCAGTGCAACTCACTCATATACAATGTACTACACTGTGCATTTCGTCTAATGCGGGTTTTTCAGTAAATTCTAAGTTTTTCAGTGCAACTCACTCATATACTATGTTCTACACTGTGCGTTTCTTATATTCTAAGTTTTTCAGTGCCACTCACTCATATACTATGTACTACACTGTGCGTTTCTTATATTCTAAGTTTTTCAGTGCAACTCACTCATATACTATGTACTACATTGTGCGTTTCTTATATTCTAAGTTTTTCAGTGCATCTCACTCATATACAATGTACTACACTGTGCATTTCGTCTAATGCGGGTTTTTCAGTAAATTCTAAGTTTTTCAGTGCAACTCACTCATATACAATGTACTCACTGTGCATTTCGTCTAATGCGGGTTTTTCAGTAAATTCTAAGTTTTTCAGTGCAATTCACTCATATACTATGTACTACACTGTGCATTTCGTCTAATGCGGGTTTTTCAGTAAATTCTAAGTTTTTCAGTGCAACTCACTCATATACAATGTACTACACTGTGCATTTCGTCTAATGCGGGTTTTTCAGTAAATTCTAAGTTTTTCAGTGCAACTCACTCATATACAATGTACTACACTGTGCATTTCGTCTAATGCGGGTTTTTCAGTAAATTCTAAGTTTTTCAGTGCAACTCACTCATATACAATGTACTACACTGTGCATTTCGTCTAATGCGGGTTTTTCAGTAAATTCTAAGTTTTTCAGTGCAACTCACTCATATACAATGTACTACACTGTGCATTTCGTCTAATGCGGGTTTTTCAGTAAATTCTAAGTTTTTCAGTGCAACTCACTCATATACTATGTACTACACTGTGCGTTTCTTATATTCTAAGTTTTTCAGTGCCACTCACTCATATACTATGTACTACACTGTGCGTTTCTTATATTCTAAGTTTTTCAGTGCAACTCACTCATATACTATATACTACACTGTGCATTTCGTGTAATGCGGGTTTTTCAGTAAATTCTAAGTTTTTCAGTGCAACTCACTCATATACTATATACTACACTTTGCGTTTCTTATATTCTAAGTTTTTCAGTGCAATCACTCATATACTATGTACTACACTGTGCGTTTTTTATATTCTAAGTTTTTCAGTGCAACTCACTCATATACTATGTACTACACTGTGCGTTTCTTATATTCTAAGTTTTTCAGTGCAACTCACTCATATACTATGTACTACATTGTGCGTTTCTTATATTCTAAGTTTTTCAGTGCATCTCACTCATATACTATGTACTACACTGTGCATTTCGTCTAATGCGGGTTTTTCAGTAAATTCTAAGTTTTTCAGTGCAACTCACTCATATACAATGTACTACACTGTGCATTTTGTCTAATGCGGGTTTTTCAGTAAATTCTAAGTTTTTCAGTGCAACTCACTCATATACAATGTACTACACTGTGCATTTCGTCTAATGCGGGTTTTTCAGTAAATTCTAAGTTTTTCAGTGCAACTCACTCATATACAATGTACTACACTGTGCATTTCGTCTAATGCGGGTTTTTCAGTAAATTCTAAGTTTTTCAGTGCAACTCACTCATATACAATGTACTACACTGTGCATTTCGTCTAATGCGGGTTTTTCAGTAAATTCTAAGTTTTTCAGTGCAACTCACTCATATACTATGTACTACACTGTGCATTTCGTCTAATGCGGGTTTTTCAGTAAATTCTAAGTTTTTCAGTGCAACTCACTCATATACAATGTACTACACTGTGCATTTCGTCTAATGCGGGTTTTTCAGTAAATTCTAAGTTTTTCAGTGCAACTCACTCATATACAATGTACTACACTGTGCATTTCGTCTAATGCGGGTTTTTCAGTAAATTCTAAGTTTTTCAGTGCAACTCACTCATATACAATGTACTACACTGTGCATTTCGTCTAATGCGGGTTTTTCAGTAAAATCTAAGTTTTTCAGTGCAACTCACTCATATACAATGTACTACACTGTGCATTTCGTCTAATGCGGGATTTTCAGTAAATTTTAAGTTTTTCAGTGCAACTCACTCATATACAATGTACTACACTGTGCATTTCGTCTAATGCGGGTTTTTCAGTAAATTCTAAGTTTTTCAGTGCAACTCACTCATATACAATGTACTACACTGTGCATTTCGTCTAATGCGGGTTTTTCAGTAAATTTTAAGTTTTTCAGTGCAACTCACTCATATACAATGTACTACACTGTGCATTTCGTCTAATGCGGGTTTTTCAGTAAATTCTAAGTTTTTCAGTGCAACTCACTCATATACAATGTACTACACTGTGCATTTCGTCTAATGCGGGTTTTTCAGTAAATTCTAAGTTTTTCATTGCAACTCACTCATATACAATGTACTACACTGTGCATTTCGTCTAATGCGGGTTTTTCAGTAAATTCTAAGTTTTTCAGTGCAACTCACTCATATACAATGTACTACACTGTGCATTTCGTCTAATGCGGGTTTTTCAGTAAATTCTAATTTTTTCAGTGCAACTCACTCATATACAATGTACTACACTGTGCATTTCGTCTAATGCGGGTTTTTCAGTAAATTCTAAGTTTTTCAGTGCAACTCACTCATATACTATGTACTACACTTTGCGTTTCTTATATTCTAAGTTTTTCAGTGCAATCACTCATATACTACGTACTACACTGTGCATTTCTTATATTCTAAGTTTTTCAGTGCAACTCACTCATATACTATGTACTACACTGTGCGTTTCTTATATTCTAAGTTTTTCAGTGCACTCACTCATATACTATGTACTACACTCTGCGTTTCTTATATTCTAAGTTTTTCAGTGCAACTCACTCATATACTATATACTACACTGTGCATTTCGTGTAATGCGGGTTTTTCAGTAAATTCTAAGTTTTTCAGTGCAACTCACTCATATACTATGTACTACACTTTGCGTTTCTTATATTCTAAGTTTTTCAGTGCAATCACTCATATACTATGTACTACACTGTGCGTTTTTTATATTCTAAGTTTTTCAGTGCAACTCACTCATATACTATGTACTACACTGTGCATTTCGTCTAATGCGGGTTTTTCAGTAAATTCTAAGTTTTTCAGTGCAACTCACTCATATACTATGTACTACACTGTGCATTTCGTCTAATGCGGGTTTTTCAGTAAATTCTAAGTTTTTCAGTGCAACTCACTCATATACAATGTACTACACTGTGCATTTCGTCTAATGCGGGTTTTTCAGTAAATTCTAAGTTTTTCAGTGCAACTCACTCATATACAATGTACTACACTGTGCATTTCGTCTAATGCGGGTTTTTCAGTAAATTCTAAGTTTTTCAGTGCAACTCACTCATATACAATGTACTACACTGTGCATTTCGTCTAATGCGGGTTTTTCAGTAAAATCTAAGTTTTTCAGTGCAACTCACTCATATACAATGTACTACACTGTGCATTTCGTCTAATGCGGGATTTTCAGTAAATTTTAAGTTTTTCAGTGCAACTCACTCATATACAATGTACTACACTGTGCATTTCGTCTAATGCGGGTTTTTCAGTAAATTCTAAGTTTTTCAGTGCAACTCACTCATATACAATGTACTACACTGTGCATTTCGTCTAATGCGGGTTTTTCAGTAAATTTTAAGTTTTTCAGTGCAACTCACTCATATACAATGTACTACACTGTGCATTTCGTCTAATGCGGGTTTTTCAGTAAATTCTAAGTTTTTCAGTGCAACTCACTCATATACAATGTACTACACTGTGCATTTCGTCTAATGCGGGTTTTTCAGTAAATTCTAAGTTTTTCATTGCAACTCACTCATATACAATGTACTACACTGTGCATTTCGTCTAATGCGGGTTTTTCAGTAAATTCTAAGTTTTTCAGTGCAACTCACTCATATACAATGTACTACACTGTGCATTTCGTCTAATGCGGGTTTTTCAGTAAATTCTAATTTTTTCAGTGCAACTCACTCATATACAATGTACTACACTGTGCATTTCGTCTAATGCGGGTTTTTCAGTAAATTCTAAGTTTTTCAGTGCAACTCACTCATATACTATGTACTACACTTTGCGTTTCTTATATTCTAAGTTTTTCAGTGCAATCACTCATATACTACGTACTACACTGTGCATTTCTTATATTCTAAGTTTTTCAGTGCAACTCACTCATATACTATGTACTACACTGTGCGTTTCTTATATTCTAAGTTTTTCAGTGCACTCACTCATATACTATGTACTACACTCTGCGTTTCTTATATTCTAAGTTTTTCAGTGCAACTCACTCATATACTATATACTACACTGTGCATTTCGTGTAATGCGGGTTTTTCAGTAAATTCTAAGTTTTTCAGTGCAACTCACTCATATACTATGTACTACACTTTGCGTTTCTTATATTCTAAGTTTTTCAGTGCAATCACTCATATACTATGTACTACACTGTGCGTTTTTTATATTCTAAGTTTTTCAGTGCAACTCACTCATATACTATGTACTACACTGTGCGTTTCTTATATTCTAAGTTTTTCAGTGCACTCACTCATATACTATGTACTACACTGTGCGTTTCTTATATTCTAAGTTTTTCAGTGCAACTCACTCATATACTATATACTACACTGTGCATTTCGTGTAATGCGGGTTTTTCAGTAAATTCTAAGTTTTTCAGTGCAACTCACTCATATACTATGTACTACACTTTGCGTTTCTTATATTCTAAGTTTTTCAGTGCAATCACTCATATACTATGTACTACACTGTGCGTTTTTTATATTCTAAGTTTTTCAGTGCAACTCACTCATATACAATGTACTACACTGTGCATTTCGTCTAATGCGGGTTTTTCAGTAAATTCTAAGTTTTTCAGTGCAACTCACTCATATACAATGTACTACACTGTGCATTTCGTCTAATGCGGGTTTTTCAGTAAATTCTAAGTTTTTCAGTGCAACTCACTCATATACTATGTACTACACTTTGCGTTTCTTATATTCTAAGTTTTTCAGTGCAATCACTCATATACTATGTACTACACTGTGCGTTTCTTATATTCTAAGTTTTTCAGTGCAACTCACTCATATACTATGTACTACACTGTGCGTTTCTTATATTCTAAGTTTTTCAGTGCAACTCACTCATATACTATGTACTACACTGTGCGTTTCTTATATTCTATGTTTTTCAGTGCAACTCACTCATATACTATATACTACACTGTGCATTTCGTGTAATGCGGGTTTTTCAGTAAATTCTAAGTTTTTCAGTGCAACTCACTCATATACTATGTACTACACTTTGCGTTTCTCATATTCTAAGTTTTTCAGTGCAATCACTCATATACTATGTACTACACTGTGCGTTTTTTATATTCTAAGTTTTTCAGTGCAACTCACTCATATACTATGTACTACACTGTGCGTTTCTTATATTCTAAGTTTTTCAGTGCAACTCACTCATATACTATGTACTACATTGTGCGTTTCTTATATTCTAAGTTTTTCAGTGCATCTCACTCATATACTATGTACTACACTGTGCATTTCGTCTAATGCGGGTTTTTCAGTAAATTCTAAGTTTTTCAGTGCAACTCACTCATATACAATGTACTACACTGTGCATTTCGTCTAATGCGGGTTTTTCAGTAAATTCTAAGTTTTTCAGTGCAACTCACTCATATACAATGTACTACACTGTGCATTTCGTCTAATGCGGGTTTTTCAGTAAATTCTAAGTTTTTCAGTGCAACTCACTCATATACAATGTACTACACTCTGCATTTCGTCTAATGCGGGTTTTTCAGTAAATTCTAAGTTTTTCAGTGCAACTCACTCATATACAATGTACTACACTGTGCATTTCGTCTAATGCGGGTTTTTCAGTAAATTCTAAGTTTTTCAGTGCAACTCACTTATATACAATGTACTACACTGTGCATTTCGTCTAATGCGGGTTATTCAGTAAATTCTAAGTTTTTCAGTGCAACTCACTCATATACAATGTACTACACTGTGCATTTCGTCTAATGCGGGTTTTTCAGTAAATTCTAAGTTTTTCAGTGCAACTCACTCATATACTATGTACTACACTGTGCGTTTCTTATATTCTAAGTTTTTCAGTGCAACTCACTCATATACTATGTACTACATTGTGCGTTTCTTATATTCTAAGTTTTTCAGTGCATCTCACTCATATACAATGTACTACACTGTGCATTTCGTCTAATGCGGGTTTTTCAGTAAATTCTAAGTTTTTCAGTGCAACTCACTCATATACAATGTACTCACTGTGCATTTCGTCTAATGCGGGTTTTTCAGTAAATTCTAAGTTTTTCAGTGCAATTCACTCATATACTATGTACTACACTGTGCATTTCGTCTAATGCGGGTTTTTCAGTAAATTCTAAGTTTTTCAGTGCAACTCACTCATATACAATGTACTACACTGTGCATTTCGTCTAATGCGGGTTTTTCAGTAAATTCTAAGTTTTTCAGTGCAACTCACTCATATACAATGTACTACACTGTGCATTTCGTCTAATGCGGGTTTTTCAGTAAATTCTAAGTTTTTCAGTGCAACTCACTTATATACAATGTACTACACTGTGCATTTCGTCTAATGCGGGTTTTTCAGTAAATTCTAAGTTTTTCAGTGCAACTCACTCATATACAATGTACTACACTGTGCATTTCGTCTAATGCGGGTTTTTCAGTAAATTCTAAGTTTTTCAGTGCAACTCACTCATATACTATGTACTACACTTTGCGTTTCTTATATTCTAAGTTTTTCAGTGCAATCACTCATATACTATGTACTACACTGTGCGTTTCTTATATTCTAAGTTTTTCAGTGCAACTCACTCATATACTATGTACTACACTGTGCGTTTCTTATATTCTAAGTTTTTCAGTGCAACTCACTCATATACTATGTACTACACTGTGCGTTTCTTATATTCTATGTTTTTCAGTGCAACTCACTCATATACTATATACTACACTGTGCATTTCGTGTAATGCGGGTTTTTCAGTAAATTCTAAGTTTTTCAGTGCAACTCACTCATATACTATGTACTACACTTTGCGTTTCTCATATTCTAAGTTTTTCAGTGCAATCACTCATATACTATGTACTACACTGTGCGTTTTTTATATTCTAAGTTTTTCAGTGCAACTCACTCATATACTATGTACTACACTGTGCGTTTCTTATATTCTAAGTTTTTCAGTGCAACTCACTCATATACAATGTACTACACTGTGCATTTCGTCTAATGCGGTTTTTCAGTAAATTCTAAGTTTTTCAGTGCAACTCACTCATATACAATGTACTACACTGTGCATTTCGTCTAATGCGGGTTTTTCATTAAAATCTAAGTTTTTCAGTGCAACTCACTCATATACAATGTACTACACTGTGCATTTCGTCTAATGCGGGATTTTCAGTAAATTCTAAGTTTTTCAGTGCAACTCACTCATATACAATGTACTACACTGTGCATTTCGTCTAATGCGGGTTTTTCAGTAAATTCTAAGTTTTTCAGTGCAACTCACTCATATACAATGTACTACACTGTGCATTTCGTCTAATGCGGGTTTTTCAGTAAATTTTAAGTTTTTCAGTGCAACTCACTCATATACAATGTACTACACTGTGCATTTCGTCTAATGCGGGTTTTTCAGTAAATTCTAAGTTTTTCAGTGCAACTCACTCATATACTATGTACTACACTTTGCGTTTCTTATATTCTAAGTTTTTCAGTGCAATCACTCATATACTATGTACTACACTGTGCGTTTCTTATATTGTAAGTTTTTCAGTGCAACTCACTCATATACTATGTACTACACTGTGCGTTTCTTATATTCTAAGTTTTTCAGTGCAACTCACTCATATACTATGTACTACACTGTGCGTTTCTTATATTCTAAGTTTTTCAGTGCAACTCACTCATATACTATATACTACACTGTGCATTTCGTGTAATGCGGGTTTTTCAGTAAATTCTAAGTTTTTCAGTGCAACTCACTCATATACTATGTACTACACTTTGCGTTTCTTATATTCTAAGTTTTTCAGTGCAATCACTCATATACTATGTACTACACTGTGCGTTTTTTATATTCTAAGTTTTTCAGTGCAACTCACTCATATACTATGTACTACACTGTGCGTTTCTTATATTCTAAGTTTTTCAGTGCAACTCACTCATATACTATGTACTACATTGTGCGTTTCTTATATTCTAAGTTTTTCAGTGCATCTCACTCATAAACTATGTACTACACTGTGCATTTCGTCTAATGCGGGTTTTTCAGTAAATTCTAAGTTTTTCAGTGCAACTCACTCATATACAATGTACTACACTGTGCATTTCGTCTAATGCGGGATTTTCAGTAAATTCTAAGTTTTTCAGTGCAACTCACTCATATACAATGTACTACACTGTGCATTTCGTCTAATGCGGGTTTTTCAGTAAATTCTAAGTTTTTCAGTGCAACTCACTCATATACAATGTACTACACTGTGCATTTCGTCAAATCGGGTTTTTCAGTAAATTCTAAGTTTTTCAGTGCAACTCACTCATATACAATGTACTACACTGTGCATTTCGTCTAATGCGGGTTTTTCAGTAAATTCTAAGTTTTTCAGTGCAACTCACTCATATACTATGTACTACACTTTGCGTTTCTTATATTCTAAGTTTTTCAGTGCAATCACTCATATACTATGTACTACACTGTGCGTTTCTTATATTCTAAGTTTTTCAGTGCAACTCACTCATATACTATGTACTACACTGTGCGTTTCTTATATTCTAAGTTTTTCAGTGCAACTCACTCATATACTATGTACTACACTGTGCGTTTCTTATATTCTAAGTTTTTCAGTGCAACTCACTCATATACTATATACTACACTGTGCATTTCGTGTAATGCGGGTTTTTCAGTAAATTCTAAGTTTTTCAGTGCAACTCACTCATATACTATGTACTACACTTTGCGTTTCTCATATTCTAAGTTTTTCAGTGCAATCACTCATATACTATGTACTACACTGTGCGTTTTTTATATTCTAAGTTTTTCAGTGCAACTCACTCATATACTATGTACTACACTGTGCGTTTCTTATATTCTAAGTTTTTCAGTGCAACTCACTCATATACTATGTACTACATTGTGCGTTTCTTATATTCTAAGTTTTTCAGTGCATCTCACTCATATACTATGTACTACACTGTGCATTTCGTCTAATGCGGGTTTTTCAGTAAATTCTAAGTTTTTCAGTGCAACTCACTCATATACAATGTACTACACTGTGCATTTCGTCTAATGCGGGTTTTTCAGTAAATTCTAAGTTTTTCAGTGCAACTCACTCATATACAATGTACTACACTGTGCATTTCGTCTAATGCGGGTTTTTCAGTAAATTCTAAGTTTTTCAGTGCAACTCACTCATATACAATGTACTACACTGTGCATTTCGTCTAATGCGGGTTTTTCAGTAAATTCTAAGTTTTTCAGTGCAACTCACTCATATACAATGTACTACACTATGCATTTCGTCTAATGCGGGTTTTTCAGTAAATTCTAAGTTTTTAAGTGCAACTCACTCATATACAATGTACTACACTGTGCATTTCGTCTAATGCGGGTTTTTCAGTAAATTCTAAGTTTTTCAGTGCAACTCACTCATATACAATGTACTACACTGTGCATTTCGTCTAATGCGGGTTTTTCAGTAAATTCTAAGTTTTTAAGTGCAACTCACTCATATACTATGTACTACACTGTGCATTTCGTCTAATGCGGGTTTTTCAGTAAATTCTAACTTTTTCAGTGCAACTCACTCATATACAATGTACTACACTGTGCATTTCGTCTAATGCGGGTTTTTCAGTAAATTCTAAGTTTTTCAGTGCAACTCACTCATATACAATGTACTACACTGTGCATTTCGTCTAATGCGGTTTTTCAGTAAATTCTAAGTTTTTCAGTGCAACTCACTCATATACAATGTACTACACTGTGCATTTCGTCTAATGCGGGTTTTTCATTAAAATCTAAGTTTTTCAGTGCAACTCACTCATATACAATGTACTACACTGTGCATTTCGTCTAATGCGGGATTTTCAGTAAATTCTAAGTTTTTCAGTGCAACTCACTCATATACAATGTACTACACTGTGCATTTCGTCTAATGCGGGTTTTTCAGTTAATTCTAAGTTTTTCAGTGCAACTCACTCATATACAATGTACTACACTGTGCATTTCGTCTAATGCGGGTTTTTCAGTAAATTTTAAGTTTTTCAGTGCAACTCACTCATATACAATGTACTACACTGTGCATTTCGTCTAATGCGGGTTTTTCAGTAAATTCTAAGTTTTTCAGTGCAACTCACTCATATACTATGTACTACACTTTGCGTTTCTTATATTCTAAGTTTTTCAGTGCAATCACTCATATACTATGTACTACACTGTGCGTTTCTTATATTGTAAGTTTTTCAGTGCAACTCACTCATATACTATGTACTACACTGTGCGTTTCTTATATTCTAAGTTTTTCAGTGCAACTCACTCATATACTATGTACTACACTGTGCGTTTCTTATATTCTAAGTTTTTCAGTGCAACTCACTCATATACTATATACTACACTGTGCATTTCGTGTAATGCGGGTTTTTCAGTAAATTCTAAGTTTTTCAGTGCAACTCACTCATATACTATGTACTACACTTTGCGTTTCTTATATTCTAAGTTTTTCAGTGCAATCACTCATATACTATGTACTACACTGTGCGTTTTTTATATTCTAAGTTTTTCAGTGCAACTCACTCATATACTATGTACTACACTGTGCGTTTCTTATATTCTAAGTTTTTCAGTGCAACTCACTCATATACTATGTACTACATTGTGCGTTTCTTATATTCTAAGTTTTTCAGTGCATCTCACTCATAAACTATGTACTACACTGTGCATTTCGTCTAATGCGGGTTTTTCAGTAAATTCTAAGTTTTTCAGTGCAACTCACTCATATACAATGTACTACACTGTGCATTTCGTCTAATGCGGGATTTTCAGTAAATTCTAAGTTTTTCAGTGCAACTCACTCATATACAATGTACTACACTGTGCATTTCGTCTAATGCGGGTTTTTCAGTAAATTCTAAGTTTTTCAGTGCAACTCACTCATATACAATGTACTACACTGTGCATTTCGTCAAATCGGGTTTTTCAGTAAATTCTAAGTTTTTCAGTGCAACTCACTCATATACAATGTACTACTCTGTGCATTTCGTCTAATGCGGGTTTTTCAGTAAATTCTAAGTTTTTCAGTGCAACTCAATCATATACAATGTACTACACTGTACATTTCGTCTAATGCGGGTTTTTCAGTAAATTCTAAGTTTTTCAGTGCAACTCACTCATATACAATGTACTACACTGTGCATTTCGTCTAATGCGGGTTTTTCAGTAAATTCTAAGTTTTTCAGTGCAACTCACTCATATATAATGTACTACACTGTGCATTTCCTCTAATACGGGTTTTTCAGTAAATTCTAAGTTTTTCAGTGCAACTCACTCATATACAATGTACTACACTTTGCATTTCGTCTAATGCGTGTTTTTCAGTAAATTCTAAGTTTTTCAGTGCAACTCACTCATATACAATGTACTACACTGTGCATTTCGTCTAATGCGGGTTTTTCAGTAAATTCTAAGTTTTTAAGTGCAACTCACTCATATACTATGTACTACACTGTGCATTTCGTCTAATGCGGGTTTTTCAGTAAATTCTAACTTTTTCAGTGCAACTCACTCATATACAATGTACTACACTGTGCATTTCGTCTAATGCGGGTTTTTCAGTAAATTCTAAGTTTTTCAGTGCAACTCACTCATATACAATGTACTACACTGTGCATTTCGTCTAATGCGGTTTTTCAGTAAATTCTAAGTTTTTCAGTGCAACTCACTCATATACAATGTACTACACTGTGCATTTCGTCTAATGCGGGATTTTCAGTAAATTCTAAGTTTTTCAGTGCAACTCACTCATATACAATGTACTACACTGTGCATTTCGTCTAATGCGGGTTTTTCAGTAAATTCTAAGTTTTTCAGTGCAACTCACTCATATACAATGTACTACACTGTGCATTTCGTCTAATGCGGGTTTTTCAGTAAATTTTAAGTTTTTCAGTGCAACTCACTCATATACAATGTACTACACTGTGCATTTCGTCTAATGCGGGTTTTTCAGTAAATTCTAAGTTTTTCAGTGCAACTCACTCATATACTATGTACTACACTTTGCGTTTCTTATATTCAAAGTTTTTCAGTGCAATCACTCATATACTATGTACTACACTGTGCGTTTCTTATATTGTAAGTTTTTCAGTGCAACTCACTCATATACTATGTACTACACTGTGCGTTTCTTATATTCTAAGTTTTTCAGTGCAACTCACTCATATACTATGTACTACACTGTGCGTTTCTTATATTCTAAGTTTTTCAGTGCAACTCACTCATATACTATATACTACACTGTGCATTTCGTGTAATGCGGGTTTTTCAGTAAATTCTAAGTTTTTCAGTGCAACTCACTCATATACTATGTACTACACTTTGCGTTTCTTATATTCTAAGTTTTTCAGTGCAATCACTCATATACTATGTACTACACTGTGCGTTTTTTATATTCTAAGTTTTTCAGTGCAACTCACTCATATACTATGTACTACACTGTGCGTTTCTTATATTCTAAGTTTTTCAGTGCAACTCACTCATATACTATGTACTACATTGTGCGTTTCTTATATTCTAAGTTTTTCAGTGCATCTCACTCATATACTATGTACTACACTGTGCATTTCGTCTAATGCGGGTTTTTCAGTAAATTCTAAGTTTTTCAGTGCAACTCACTCATATATAATGTACTACACTGTGCATTTCGTCTAATACGGGTTTTTCAGTAAATTCTAAGTTTTTCAGTGCAACTCACTCATATACAATGTACTACACTTTGCATTTCGTCTAATGCGGGTTTTTCAGTAAATTCTAAGTTTTTCAGTGCAACTCACTCATATACAATGTACTACACTGTGCATTTCGTCTAATGCGGGTTTTTCAGTAAATTCTAAGTTTTTCAGTGCAACTCACTCATATACTATGTACTACACTGTGCATTTCGTCTAATGCGGGTTTTTCAGTAAATTCTAAGTTTTTCAGTGCAACTCACTCATATACAATGTACTACACTGTGCATTTCGTCTAATGCGGGTTTTTCAGTAAATTCTAAGTTTTTCAGTGCAACTCACTCATATACAATGTACTACACTGTGCATTTCGTCTAATGCGGGTTTTTCAGTAAATTCTAAGTTTTTCAGTGCAACTCACTCATATACAATGTACTACACTGTGCATTTCGTCTAATGCGGGTTTTTCAGTAAATTCTAAGTTTTTCAGTGCAACTCACTCATATACAATGTACTACACTGTGCATTTCGTCTAATGCGGGTTTTTCAGTAAATTCTAAGTTTTTCAGTGCAACTCACTCATATACAATGTACTACACTGTGCATTTCGTCTAATGCGGGTTTTTCAGTAAATTCTAAGTTTTTCAGTGCAACTCACTCATATACAATGTACTACACTGTGCATTTCGTCTAATGCGGGTTTTTCAGTAAATTCTAAGTTTTTCAGTGCAACTCAATCATATACAATGTACTACACTGTGCATTTCGTCTAATGCGGGTTTTTCAGTAAATTCTAAGTTTTTCAGTGCAACTCACTCATATACTATGTACTACACTGTGCATTTCGTCTAATGCGGGTTTTTCAGTAAATTCTAAGTTTTTCAGTGCAACTCACTCATATACTATGTACTACACTTTGCGTTTCTTATATTCTAAGTTTTTCAGTGCAATCGCTCATATACTATGTACTACACTGTGCGTTTCTTATATTCTAAGTTTTTCAGTGCAACTCACTCATATACTATGTACTACACTGTGCGTTTCTTATATTCTAAGTTTTTCAGTGCAACTCACTCATATACTATGTACTACACTGTGCATTTCGTCTAATGCGGGTTTTTCAGTAAATTC
>NW_028227946.1:0-50523 GCF_978045245.1 Mus caroli | reverse complement strand
GCAACTCACTCATATACAATGTACTACACTGTGCATTTCGTCTAATGCGGGTTTTTCAGTAAATTCTAAGTTTTTCAGTGCAACTCACTCATATACATTGTACTACACTGTGCATTTCGTCTAATGCGGGTTTTTCAGTAAATTCTAAGTTTTTCAGTGCAACTCACTCATATACAATGTACTACACTGTGCATTTCGTCTAATGCGGGTTTTTCAGTAAATTCTAAGTTTGTCAGTGCAACTCACTCATATACAATGTACTACACTGTGCATTTCGTCTAATGCGTGTTTTTCAGTAAATTCTAAGTTTTTCAGTGCAACTCATATACAATGTACTACACTGTGCATTTCGTCTAATGCGGGTTTTTCAGTAAATTCTAAGTTTTTCAGTGCAACTCACTCATATACAATGTACTACACTGTGCATTTCGTCTAATGCGGGTTTTTCAGTAAATTCTAAGTTTTTCAGTGCAACTCACTCATATACAATGTACTACACTGTGCATTTCGTCTAATGCGGGTTTTTCAGTAAATTCTAAGTTTTTCAGTGCAACTCACTCATATACTATGTACTACACTGTGCATTTCGTCTAATGCGGGTTTTTCAGTAAATTCTAGGTTTTTCAGTGCAACTCACTCATATACAATGTACTACACTGTGCATTTCGTCTAATGCGGGTTTTTCAGTAAATTCTAAGTTTTTCAGTGCAACTCACTCATATACAATGTACTACACTGTGCATTTTGTCTAATGCGGGTTTTTCAGTAAATTCTAAGTTTTTCAGTGCAACTCACTCATATACAATGTAGTACACTGTGCATTTCGTCTAATGCGGGTTTTTCAGTAAATTCTAAGTTTTTCAGTGCAACTCACTCATATACTATGTACTACACTGTGCATTTCGTCTAATACGGGTTTTTCAGTAAATTCTAAGATTTTCAGTGCAACTCACTCATATACTATGTACTACACTGTGCATTTCGTCTAATGCGGGTTTTTAAGTAAATTCTAAGTATTTCAGTGCAACTCACTCATATACAATGTACTACACTGTGCATTTCGTCTAATGCGGGTTTTTCAGTAAATTCTAAGTTTTTCAGTGCAACTCACTCATATACATTGTACTACACTGTGCATTTCGTCTAATGCGGGTTTTTCAGTAAATTCTAAGTTTTTCAGTGCAACTCACTCATATACATTGTACTACACTGTGCATTTCGTCTAATGCGGGTTTTTCAGTAAATTCTAAGTTTTTCAGTGCAACTCACTCATATACAATGTACTACACTGTGCATTTCGTCTAATGCGGGTTTTTCAGTAAATTCTAAGTTTGTCAGTGCAACTCACTCATATACAATGTACTACACTGTGCATTTCGTCTAATGCGGGTTTTTCAGTAAATTCTAAGTTTTTCAGTGCAACTCACTCATATACAATGTACTACACTGTGCATTTCGTCTAATGCGGGTTTTTCAGTAAATTCTAAGTTTTTCAGTGCAACTCACTCATATACAATGTACTACACTGAACATTTCGTATAATGCGGGTTTTTCAGTAAATTCTAAGTTTTTCAGTGCAACTCACTCATATACTATGTACTACACTGTGCATTTCGTCTAATGCGGGTTTTTCAGTAAATTCTAGGTTTTTCAGTGCAACTCACTCATATACAATGTACTACACTGTGCATTTCGTCTAATGCGGGTTTTTCAGTAAATTCTAAGTTTTTCAGTGCAACTCACTCATATACAATGTACTACACTGTGCATTTCGTCTAATGCGGGTTTTTCAGTAAATTCTAAGTTTTTCAGTGCAACTCACACATATACTATGTACTACACTGTGCATTTCGTCTAATACGGGTTTTTCAGTAAATTCTAAGTTTTTCAGTGCAACTCACTCATATACTATGTACTACAATGTGCATTTCGTCTAATGCGGGTTTTTCAGTAAATTCTAAGTTTTTCAGTGCAACTCACTCATATACAATGTACTACACTGTGCATTTCGTCTAATGCGGGTTTTTCAGTAAATTCTAAGTTTTTCAGTGCAACTCACTCATATACAATGTACTACACTGTGCATTTCGTCTAATGCGGGTTTTTCAGTAAATTCTAAGTTTTTCAGTGCAACTCACTCATATACAATGTACTACACTGTGCATTTCGTCTAATGCGGGTTTTTCAGTAAATTCTAAGTTTTTCAGTGCAACTCACTCATATACAATGTACTACACTGTGCATTTCGTCTAATGCGGGTTTTTCAGTAAATTCTAAGTTTTTCAGTGCAACTCACTCATATACAATGTACTACACTGTGCATTTCGTCTAATGCGGGTTTTTCAGTAAATTCTAAGTTTTTCAGTGCAACTCACTCATATACATTGTACTACACTGTGCATTTCGTCTAATGCGGGTTTTTCAGTAAATTCTAAGTTTTTCAGTGCAACTCACTCATATACTATGTACTACACTGTGCATTTCGTCTAATGCGGGTTTTTCAGTAAATTCTAGGTTTTTCAGTGCAACTCACTCATATACAATGTACTACACTGTGCATTTCGTCTAATGCGGGTTTTTCAGTAAATTCTAAGTTTTTCAGTGCAACTCACTCATATACAATGTACTACACTGTGCATTTCGTCTAATGCGGGTTTTTCAGTAAATTCTAAGTTTTTCAGTGCAACTCACACATATACTATGTACTACACTGTGCATTTCGTCTAATACGGGTTTTTCAGTAAATTCTAAGTTTTTCATGCAACTCACTCATATACTATGTACTACACTGTGCATTTCGTCTAATGCGGGTTTTTCAGTAAATTCTAAGTTTTTCAGTGCAACTCACTCATATACTATGTACTACACTGTGCATTTCGTCTAATGCGGGTTTTTCAGTAAATTCTAAGTTTTTCAGTGCAACTCACTCATATACAATGTACTACACTGTGCATTTCGTCTAATGCGGGTTTTTCAGTAAATTCTAAGTTTTTCAGTGCAACTCACTCATATACATTGTACTACACTGTGCATTTCGTCTAATGCGGGTTTTTCAGTAAATTCTAAGTTTTTCAGTGCAACTCACTCATATACAATGTACTACACTGTGCATTTCGTCTAATGCGGGTTTTTCAGTAAATTCTAAGTTTGTCAGTGCAACTCACTCATATACAATGTACTACACTGTGCATTTCGTCTAATGCGTGTTTTTCAGTAAATTCTAAGTTTTTCAGTGCAACTCATATACAATGTACTACACTGTGCATTTCGTCTAATGCGGGTTTTTCAGTAAATTCTAAGTTTTTCAGTGCAACTCACTCATATACAATGTACTACACTGTGCATTTCGTCTAATGCGGGTTTTTCAGTAAATTCTAAGTTTTTCAGTGCAACTCACTCATATACAATGTACTACACTGTGCATTTCGTCTAATGAGGGTTTTTCAGTAAATTCTAAGTTTTTCAGTGCAACTCACTCATATACTATGTACTACACTGTGCATTTCGTCTAATGCGGGTTTTTCAGTAAATTCTAGGTTTTTCAGTGCAACTCACTCATATACAATGTACTACACTGTGCATTTCGTCTAATGCGGGTTTTTCAGTAAATTCTAAGTTTTTCAGTGCAACTCACTCATATACAATGTACTACACTGTGCATTTTGTCTAATGCGGGTTTTTCAGTAAATTCTAAGTTTTTCAGTGCAACTCACTCATATACAATGTACTACACTGTGCATTTCGTCTAATGCGGGTTTTTCAGTAAATTCTAAGTTTTTCAGTGCAACTCACTCATATACAATGTACTACACTGTGCATTTCGTCTAATGCGGGTTTTTCAGTAAATTCTAAGTTTTTCAGTGCAACTCACTCATATACAATGTACTACACTGTGCATTTCGTCTAATGCGGGTTTTTCAGTAAATTCTAAGTTTTTCAGTGCAACTCACTCATATACAATGTACTACAATGTGCATTTCGACTAATGCGGGTTTTTCAGTAAATTCTAAGTTTTTCAGTGCAACTCACTCATATACAATGTACTACACTGTGCATTTCGTCTAATGCGGGTTTTTCAGTAAATTCTAAGTTTTTCAGTGCAACTCACTCATATACATTGTACTACACTGTGCATTTCGTCTAATGCGGGTTTTTCAGTAAATTCTAAGTTTTTCAGTGCAACTCACTCATATACAATGTACTACACTGTGCATTTCGTCTAATGCGGGTTTTTCAGTAAATTCTAAGTTTTTCAGTGCAACTCACTCATATACAATGTACTACACTGTGCATTTCGTCTAATGCGGGTTTTTCAGTAAATTCTAAGTTTTTCAGTGCAACTCACTCATATACAATGTACTACACTGTGCATTTCGTCTAATGCGGGTTTTTCAGTAAATTCTAAGTTTTTCAGTGCAACTCACTCATATACAATGTACTACACTGTGCATTTCGTCTAATGCGGGTTTTTCAGTAAATTCTAAGTTTTTCAGTGCAACTCACTCATATACATTGTACTACACTGTGCATTTCGTCTAATGCGGGTTTTTCAGTAAATTCTAAGTTTTTCAGTGCAACTCACTCATATACAATGTACTACACTGTGCATTTCGTCTAATGCGGGTTTTTCAGTAAATTCTAAGTTTGTCAGTGCAACTCACTCATATACAGTGTACTACACTGTGCATTTCGTCTAATGCGTGTTTTTCAGTAAATTCTAAGTTTTTCAGTGCAACTCACTCATATACAATGTACTACACTGTGCATTTCGTCTAATGCGGGTTTTTCAGTAAATTCTAAGTTTTTCAGTGCAACTCACTCATATACAATGTACTACACTGTGCATTTCGTCTAATGCGGGTTTTTCAGTAAATTCTAAGTTTTTCAGTGCAACTCACTCATATACAATGTACTACACTGTGCATTTCGTCTAATGAGGGTTTTTCAGTAAATTCTAAGTTTTTCAGTGCAACTCACTCATATACTATGTACTACACTGTGCATTTCGTCTAATGCGGGTTTTTCAGTAAATTCTAAGTTTTTCAGTGCAACTCACTCATATACAATGTACTACACTGTGCATTTCGTCTAATGCGGGTTTTTCAGTAAATTCTAAGTTTGTCAGTGCAACTCACTCATATACAATGTACTACACTGTGATTTCGTCTAATGCGGGTTTTTCAGTAAATTCTAAGTTTTTCAGTGCAACTCACTCATATACAATGTACTACACTGTGCATTTCGTCTAATGCGGGTTTTTCAGTAAATTCTAAGTTTTTCAGTGCAACTCACTCATATACAATGTACTACACTGTGCATTTCGTCTAATGAGGGTTTTTCAGTAAATTCTAAGTTTTTCAGTGCAACTCACTCATATACTATGTACTACACTGTGCATTTCGTCTAATGCGGGTTTTTCAGTAAATTCTAAGTTTTTTAAGTGCAACTCACTCATATACAATGTACTACACTGTGCATTTCGTCTAATGCGGGTTTTTCAGTAAATTCTAAGTTTGTCAGTGCAACTCACTCATATACAATGTACTACACTGTGCATTTCGTCTAATGCGGGTTTTTCAGTAAATTCTAAGTTTTTCAGTGCAACTCACTCATATACAATGTACTACACTGTGCATTTCGTCTAATGCGGGTTTTTCAGTAAATTCTAAGTTTTTCAGTGCAACTCACTCATATACAATGTACTACACTGTGCATTTCGTCTAATGCGGGTTTTTCAGTAAATTCTAAGTTTGTCAATGCAACTCACTCATATACAATGTACTACACTGTGCATTTCGTCTAATGCGGGTTTTTCAGTAAATTCTAGGTTTTTCAGTGCAACTCACTCATATACAATGTACTACACTGTGCATTTCGTCTAATGCGGGTTTTTCAGTAAATTCTAAGTTTTTCAGTGCAACTCACTCATATACAATGTACTACACTGTGCATTTCGTCTAATGCGGGTTTTTCAGTAAATTCTAAGTTTTTCAGTGCAACTCACACATATACTATGTACTACACTGTGCATTTCGTCTAATACGGGTTTTTCAGTAAATTCTAAGTTTTTCAGTGCAACTCACTCATATACTATGTACTACACTGTGCATTTCGTCTAATACGGGTTTTTCAGTAAATTCTAAGTTTTTCAGTGCAACTCACTCATATACTATGTACTACACTGTGCATTTCGTCTAATGCGGGTTTTTCAGTAAATTCTAATTTTTTCAGTGCAACTCACTCATATACAATGTACTACACTGTGCATTTCGTCTAATGCGGGTTTTTCAGTAAATTCTAAGTTTTTCAGTGCAACTCACTCATATACATTGTACTACACTGTGCATTTCGTCTAATGCGGGTTTTTCAGTAAATTCTAAGTTTTTCAGTGCAACTCACTCATATACAATGTACTACACTGTGCATTTCGTCTAATGAGGGTTTTTCAGTAAATTCTAAGTTTTTCAGTGCAACTCACTCATATACTATATACTACACTGTGCATTTCGTCTAATGCGGGTTTTTCAGTAAATTCTAGGTTTTTCAGTGGAACTCACTCATATACAATGTACTACACTGTGCATTTCGTCTAATGCGGGTTTTTCAGTAAATTCTAAGTTTTTCAGTGCAACTCACTCATATACAATGTACTACACTGTGCATTTCGTCTAATGCGGGTTTTTCAGTAAATTCTAAATTTTTCAGTGCAACTCACTCATATACTATGTACTACACTGTGCATTTCGTCTAATACGGGTTTTTCAGTAAATTCTAAGTTTTTCAGTGCAACTCACTCATATACTATGTACTACACTGTGCATTTCGTCTAATGCGGGTTTTTAAGTAAATTCTAAGTATTTCAGTGCAACTCACTCATATACAATGTACTACACTGTGCATTTCGTCTAATGCGGGTTTTTCAGTAAATTCTAAGTTTTTCAGTGCAACTCACTCATATACATTGTACTACACTGTGCATTTCGTCTAATACGGGTTTTTCAGTAAATTCTAAGTTTTTCAGTGCAACTCACTCATATACATTGTACTACACTGTGCATTTCGTCTAATGCGGGTTTTTCAGTAAATTCTAAGTTTTTCAGTGCAACTCACTCATATACAATGTACTACACTGTGCATTTCGTCTAATGCGGGTTTTTCAGTAAATTCTAAGTTTGTCAGTGCAACTCACTCATATACAATGTACTACACTGTGCATTTCGTCTAATGCGGGTTTTTCAGTAAATTCTAAGTTTTTCAGTGCAACTCACTCATATACAATGTACTACACTGAACATTTCGTCTAATGCGGGTTTTTCAGTAAATTCTAAGTTTTTCAGTGCAACTCACTCATATACTATGTACTACACTGTGCATTTCGTCTAATGCGGGTTTTTCAGTAAATTCTAGGTTTTTCAGTGCAACTCACTCATATACAATGTACTACACTGTGCATTTCGTCTAATGCGGGTTTTTCAGTAAATTCTAAGTTTTTCAGTGCACCTCACTCATATACAATGTACTACACTGTGCATTTCGTCTAATGCGGGTTTTTCAGTAAATTCTAAGTTTTTCAGTGCAACTCACACATATACTATGTACTACACTGTGCATTTCGTCTAATACGGGTTTTTCAGTAAATTCTAAGTTTTTCAGTGCAACTCACTCATATACTATGTACTACAATGTGCATTTCGTCTAATGCGGGTTTTTCAGTAAATTCTAAGTTTTTCAGTGCAACTCACTCATATACAATGTACTACACTGTGCATTTCGTCTAATGCGGGTTTTTCAGTAAATTCTAAGTTTTTCAGTGCAACTCACTCATATACAATGTACTACACTGTGCATTTCGTCTAATGCGGGTTTTTCAGTAAATTCTAAGTTTTTCAGTGCAACTCACTCATATACAATGTACTACACTGTGCATTTCGTCTAATGCGGGTTTTTCAGTAAATTCTAAGTTTTTCAGTGCAACTCACTCATATACAATGTACTACACTGTGCATTTCGTCTAATGCGGGTTTTTCAGTAAATTCTAAGTTTTTCAGTGCAACTCACTCATATACAATGTACTACAATGTGCATTTCGACTAATGCGGGTTTTTCAGTAAATTCTAAGTTTTTCAGTGCAACTCACTCATATACAATGTACTACACTGTGCATTTCGTCTAATGCGGGTTTTTCAGTAAATTCTAAGTTTTTCAGTGCAACTCACTCATATACATTGTACTACACTGTGCATTTCGTCTAATGCGGGTTTTTCAGTAAATTCTAAGTTTTTCAGTGCAACTCACTCATATACAATGTACTACACTGTGCATTTCGTCTAATGCGGGTTTTTCAGTAAATTCTAAGTTTTTCAGTGCAACTCACTCATATACAATGTACTACACTGTGCATTTCGTCTAATGCGGGTTTTTCAGTAAATTCTAAGTTTTTCAGTGCAACTCACTCATATACAATGTACTACACTGTGCATTTCGTCTAATGCGGGTTTTTCAGTAAATTCTAAGTTTTTCAGTGCAACTCACTCATATACAATGTACTACACTGTGCATTTCGTCTAATGCGGGTTTTTCAGTAAATTCTAAGTTTTTCAGTGCAACTCACTCATATACATTGTACTACACTGTGCATTTCGTCTAATGCGGGTTTTTCAGTAAATTCTAAGTTTTTCAGTGCAACTCACTCATATACAATGTACTACACTGTGCATTTCGTCTAATGCGGGTTTTTCAGTAAATTCTAAGTTTGTCAGTGCAACTCACTCATATACAGTGTACTACACTGTGCATTTCGTCTAATGCGTGTTTTTCAGTAAATTCTAAGTTTTTCAGTGCAACTCACTCATATACAATGTACTACACTGTGCATTTCGTCTAATGCGGGTTTTTCAGTAAATTCTAAGTTTTTCAGTGCAACTCACTCATATACAATGTACTACACTGTGCATTTCGTCTAATGCGGGTTTTTCAGTAAATTCTAAGTTTTTCAGTGCAACTCACTCATATACAATGTACTACACTGTGCATTTCGTCTAATGAGGGTTTTTCAGTAAATTCTAAGTTTTTCAGTGCAACTCACTCATATACTATGTACTACACTGTGCATTTCGTCTAATGCGGGTTTTTCAGTAAATTCTAAGTTTTTCAGTGCAACTCACTCATATACAATGTACTACACTGTGCATTTCGTCTAATGCGGGTTTTTCAGTAAATTCTAAGTTTGTCAGTGCAACTCACTCATATACAATGTACTACACTGTGATTTCGTCTAATGCGGGTTTTTCAGTAAATTCTAAGTTTTTCAGTGCAACTCACTCATATACAATGTACTACACTGTGCATTTCGTCTAATGCGGGTTTTTCAGTAAATTCTAAGTTTTTCAGTGCAACTCACTCATATACAATGTACTACACTGTGCATTTCGTCTAATGAGGGTTTTTCAGTAAATTCTAAGTTTTTCAGTGCAACTCACTCATATACTATGTACTACACTGTGCATTTCGTCTAATGCGGGTTTTTCAGTAAATTCTAAGTTTTTTAAGTGCAACTCACTCATATACAATGTACTACACTGTGCATTTCGTCTAATGCGGGTTTTTCAGTAAATTCTAAGTTTGTCAGTGCAACTCACTCATATACAATGTACTACACTGTGCATTTCGTCTAATGCGGGTTTTTCAGTAAATTCTAAGTTTTTCAGTGCAACTCACTCATATACAATGTACTACACTGTGCATTTCGTCTAATGCGGGTTTTTCAGTAAATTCTAAGTTTTTCAGTGCAACTCACTCATATACAATGTACTACACTGTGCATTTCGTCTAATGCGGGTTTTTCAGTAAATTCTAAGTTTGTCAATGCAACTCACTCATATACAATGTACTACACTGTGCATTTCGTCTAATGCGTGTTTTTCAGTAAATTCTAAGTTTTTCAGTGCAACTCATATACAATGTACTACACTGTGCATTTCGTCTAATGCGGGTTTTTCAGTAAATTCTAAGTTTTTCAGTGCAACTCACTCATATACAATGTACTACACTGTGCATTTCGTCTAATGCGGGTTTTTCAGTAAATTCTAAGTTTTTCAGTGCAACTCACTCATATACAATGTACTACACTGTGCATTTCGTCTAATGAGGGTTTTTCAGTAAATTCTAAGTTTTTCAGTGCAACTCACTCATATACTATGTACTACACTGTGCATTTCGTCTAATGCGGGTTTTTCAGTAAATTCTAAGTTTTTCAGTGCAACTCACTCATATACAATGTACTACACTGTGCATTTCGTCTAATGCGGGTTTTTCAGTAAATTCTAAATTTTTCAGTGCAACTCACTCATATACAATGTACTACACTGTGCATTTCGTCTAATGCGGGTTTTTCAGTAAATTCTAAGTTTTTCAGTGCAACTCACTCATATACAATGTACTACACTGTGCATTTCGTCTAATGCGGGTTTTTCAGTAAATTCTAAGTTTTTCAGTGCAACTCACTCATATACAATGTACTACACTGTGCATTTCGTCTAATGCGGGTTTTTCAGTAAATTCTAGGTTTTTCAGTGCAACTCACTCATATACAATGTACTACACTGTGCATTTCGTCTAATGCGGGTTTTTCAGTAAATTCTAAGTTTTTCAGTGCAACTCACTCATATACAATGTACTACACTGTGCATTTCGTCTAATGCGGGTTTTTCAGTAAATTCTAAGTTTTTCAGTGCAACTCACACATATACTATGTACTACACTGTGCATTTCGTCTAATACGGGTTTTTCAGTAAATTCTAAGTTTTTCAGTGCAACTCACTCATATACTATGTACTACACTGTGCATTTCGTCTAATGCGGGTTTTTCAGTAAATTCTAAGTTTTTCAGTGCAACTCACTCATATACTATGTACTACACTGTGCATTTCGTCTAATGCGGGTTTTTCAGTAAATTCTAATTTTTTCAGTGCAACTCACTCATATACAATGTACTACACTGTGCATTTCGTCTAATGCGGGTTTTTTCAGTAAATTCTAAGTTTTTCAGTGCAACTCACTCATATACATTGTACTACACTGTGCATTTCGTCTAATGCGGGTTTTTCAGTAAATTCTAAGTTTTTCAGTGCAACTCACTCATATACAATGTACTACACTGTGCATTTCGTCTAATGAGGGTTTTTCAGTAAATTCTAAGTTTTTCAGTGCAACTCACTCATATACTATATACTACACTGTGCATTTCGTCTAATGCGGGTTTTTCAGTAAATTCTAGGTTTTTCAGTGCAACTCACTCATATACAATGTACTACACTGTGCATTTCGTCTAATGCGGGTTTTTCAGTAAATTCTAAGTTTTTCAGTGCAACTCACTCATATACAATGTACTACACTGTGCATTTCGTCTAATGCGGGTTTTTCAGTAAATTCTAAATTTTTCAGTGCAACTCACTCATATACTATGTACTACACTGTGCATTTCGTCTAATACGGGTTTTTCAGTAAATTCTAAGTTTTTCAGTGCAACTCACTCATATACTATGTACTACACTGTGCATTTCGTCTAATGCGGGTTTTTAAGTAAATTCTAAGTATTTCAGTGCAACTCACTCATATACAATGTACTACACTGTGCATTTCGTCTAATGCGGGTTTTTCAGTAAATTCTAAGTTTTTCAGTGCAACTCACTCATATACATTGTACTACACTGTGCATTTCGTCTAATACGGGTTTTTCAGTAAATTCTAAGTTTTTCAGTGCAACTCACTCATATACATTGTACTACACTGTGCATTTCGTCTAATGCGGGTTTTTCAGTAAATTCTAAGTTTTTCAGTGCAACTCACTCATATACAATGTACTACACTGTGCATTTCGTCTAATGCGGGTTTTTCAGTAAATTCTAAGTTTGTCAGTGCAACTCACTCATATACAATGTACTACACTGTGCATTTCGTCTAATGCGGGTTTTTCAGTAAATTCTAAGTTTTTCAGTGCAACTCACTCATATACAATGTACTACACTGAACATTTCGTCTAATGCGGGTTTTTCAGTAAATTCTAAGTTTTTCAGTGCAACTCACTCATATACTATGTACTACACTGTGCATTTCGTCTAATGCGGGTTTTTCAGTAAATTCTAGGTTTTTCAGTGCAACTCACTCATATACAATGTACTACACTGTGCATTTCGTCTAATGCGGGTTTTTCAGTAAATTCTAAGTTTTTCAGTGCACCTCACTCATATACAATGTACTACACTGTGCATTTCGTCTAATGCGGGTTTTTCAGTAAATTCTAAGTTTTTCAGTGCAACTCACACATATACTATGTACTACACTGTGCATTTCGTCTAATACGGGTTTTTCAGTAAATTCTAAGTTTTTCAGTGCAACTCACTCATATACTATGTACTACAATGTGCATTTCGTCTAATGCGGGTTTTTCAGTAAATTCTAAGTTTTTCAGTGCAACTCACTCATATACAATGTACTACACTGTGCATTTCGTCTAATGCGGGTTTTTCAGTAAATTCTAAGTTTTTCAGTGCAACTCACTCATATACAATGTACTACACTGTGCATTTCGTCTAATGCGGGTTTTTCAGTAAATTCTAAGTTTTTCAGTGCAACTCACTCATATACAATGTACTACACTGTGCATTTCGTCTAATGCGGGTTTTTCAGTAAATTCTAAGTTTTTCAGTGCAACTCACTCATATACATTGTACTACACTGTGCATTTCGTCTAATGCGGGTTTTTCAGTAAATTCTAAGTTTTTCAGTGCAACTCACTCATATACAATGTACTACACTGTGCATTTCGTCTAATGCGGGGTTTTTCAGTAAATTCTAAGTTTTTCATTGCAACTCACTCATATAAAATGTACTACACTGTGCATTTCGTCTAATGCGGGTTTTTTCAGTAAATTCTAAGTTTTTCAGTGCAACTCACTCATATACAATGTACTACACTGAACATTTCGTCTAATTCGGGTTTTTCAGTAAATTCTAAGTTTTTCAGTGCAACTCACTCATATACAATGTACTACACTGTGCATTTCGTCTAATGCGGGTTTTTCAGTAAATTCTAAGTTTTTCAGTGCAACTCACTCATATACTATGTACTACACTGTGCATTTCGTCTAATGCGGGTTTTTCAGTAAGTTCTAAATTTTTCAGTGCAACTCACTCATATACAATGTACTACACTGTGCATTTTGTCTAATGCGGGTTTTTCAGTAAATTCTAAGTTTTTCAGTGCAACTCACTCATATACAATGTACTACACTGTGCATTTCGTCTAATGCGGGTATTTCAGTAAATTCTAAGTTTTTCAGTGCAACTCACTCATATACAATGTACTACACTGTGCATTTCGTCTAATGTGGATTTTTAAGTAAATTCTAAGTTTTTCAGTGCAACTCACTCATATACAATGTACTACACTGTGCATTTCGTCTAATGCGGGTTTTTCAGTAAATTCTAAGTTTTTCAGTGCAACTCACTCATATACATTGTACTACACTGTGCATTTCATCTAATGCGGGTTTTTCAGTAAATTCTAAGTTTTTCAGTGCAACTCACTCATATACATTGTACTACACTGTGCATTTCGTCTAATGCGGGTTTTTCAGTAAATTCTAAGTTTTTCAGTGCAACTCACTCATATACAATGTACTACACTGTGATTTCGTCTAATGCGGGTTTTTCAGTAAATTCTAAGTTTTTCAGTGCAACTCATATACAATGTACTACACTGTGCATTTCGTCTAATGCGGGTTTTTCAGTAAATTCTAAGTTTTTCAGTGCAACTCACTCATATACAATGTACTACACTGTGCATTTCGTCTAATGCGGGTTTTTCAGTAAATTCTAAGTTTTTCAGTGCAACTCACACATATACTATGTACTACACTGTGCATTTCGTCTAATACAGGTTTTTCAGTAAATTCTAAGTTTTTCAGTGCAACTCACTCATATACTATGTACTACACTGTGCATTTCGTCTAATGCGGGTTTTTCAGTAAATTCTAAGTTTTTCAGTGCAACTCACTCATATACTATGTACTACACTGTGCATTTCGTCTAATGCGGGTTTTTCAGTAAATTCTAAGTTTTTCAGTGCAACTCACTCATATACAATGTACTACACTGTGCATTTCGTCTAATGCGGGTTTTTCAGTAAATTCTAAGTTTTTCAGTGCAACTCACTCATATACATTGTACTACACTGTGCATTTCGTCTAATGCGGGTTTTTCAGTAAATTCTAAGTTTTTCAGTGCAACTCACTCATATACAATGTACTACACTGTGCATTTCGTCTAATGCGGGTTTTTCAGTAAATTCTAAGTTTGTCAGTGCAACTCACTCATATACAATGTACTACACTGTGCATTTCGTCTAATGCGTGTTTTTCAGTAAATTCTAAGTTTTTCAGTGCAACTCATATACAATGTACTACACTGTGCATTTCGTCTAATGCGGGTTTTTCAGTAAATTCTAAGTTTTTCAGTGCAACTCACTCATATACAATGTACTACACTGTGCATTTCGTCTAATGCGGGTTTTTCAGTAAATTCTAAGTTTTTCAGTGCAACTCACTCATATACAATGTACTACACTGTGCATTTCTTCTAATGAGGGTTTTTCAGTAAATTCTAAGTTTTTCAGTGCAACTCACTCATATACTATGTACTACACTGTGCATTTCGTCTAATGCGGGTTTTTCAGTAAATTCTAGGTTTTTCAGTGCAACTCACTCATATACAATGTACTACACTGTGCATTTCGTCTAATGGGGGTTTTTCAGTAAATTCTAAGTTTTTCAGTGCAACTCACTCATATACAATGTACTACACTGTGCATTTTGTCTAATGCGGGTTTTTCAGTAAATTCTAAGTTTTTCAGTGCAACTCACTCATATACAATGTACTACACTGTGCATTTCGTCTAATGCGGGTTTTTCAGTAAATTCTAAGTTTGTCAGTGCAACTCACTCATATACAATGTACTACACTGTGCATTTCGTCTAATGCGGGTTTTTCAGTAAATTCTAAGTTTTTCAGTGCAACTCACTCATATACAATGTACTACACTGTGCATTTCGTCTAATGCGGGTTTTTCAGTAAATTCTAAGTTTTTCAGTGCAACTCACTCATATACAATGTACTACACTGTGCATTTCGTCTAATGCGGGTTTTTCAGTAAATTCTAAGTTTTTCAGTGCAACTCACACATATACAATGTACTACACTGTGCATTTCGTCTAATGCGTGTTTTTCAGTAAATTCTAAGTTTTTCAGTGCAACTCACTCATATACAATGTACTACACTGTGCATTTCGTCTAATGCGGGTTTTTCAGTAAATTCTAAGTTTTTCAGTGCAACTCACTCATATACAATGTACTACACTGTGCATTTCGTCTAATGCGGGTTTTTCAGTAAATTCTAAGTTTTTCAGTGCAACTCACTCATATACAATGTACTACACTGTGCATTTCGTCTAATGCGGGTTTTTCAGTAAATTCTAAGTTTTTCAGTGCAACTCACTCATATACAATGTACTACACTGTGCATTTCGTCTAATGCGGGTTTTTCAGTAAATTCTAAGTTTTTCAGTGCAACTCACTCATATACTATGTACTACACTGTGCATTTCGTCTAATACGGGTTTTTCAGTAAATTCTAAGTTTTTCAGTGCAACTCACTCATATACTATGTACTACACTGTGCATTTCGTCTAATACGGGTTTTTCAGTAAATTCTAAGTTTTTCAGTGCAACTCACTCATATACATTGTACTACACTGTGCATTTCGTCTAATGCGGGTTTTTCAGTAAATTCTAAGTTTTTCAGTGCAACTCACTCATATACATTGTACTACACTGTGCATTTCGTCTAATGCGGGTTTTTCAGTAAATTCTAAGTTTTTCAGTGCAACTCACTCATATACAATGTACTACACTGTGCATTTCGTCTAATGCGGGTTTTTCAGTAAATTCTAAGTTTGTCAGTGCAACTCACTCATATACAATGTACTACACTGTGCATTTCGTCTAATGCGGGTTTTTCAGTAAATTCTAAGTTTGTCAGTGCAACTCACTCATATACAATGTACTACACTGTGCATTTCGTCTAATGCGGGTTTTTCAGTAAGTTCTAAGTTTTTCAGTGCAACTCACTCATATACAATGTACTACACTGAACATTTCGTCTAATGCGGGTTTTTCAGTAAATTCTAAGTTTTTCAGTGCAACTGACTCATATACAATGTACTACACTGTGCATTTCGTCTAATGCGGGTTTTTCAGTAAATTCTAAGTTTTTCAGTGCAACTCACTCATATACAATGTACTACACTGTGCATTTCGTCTAATGCGGGTTTTTCAGTAAATTCTAAGTTTTTCAGTGCAACTCACTCATATACTATGTACTACACTGTGCATTTCGTCTAATGCGGGTTTTTCAGTAAATTCTAGGTTTTTCAGTGCAACTCACTCATATACAATGTACTACACTGTGCATTTCGTCTAATGCGGGTTTTTCAGTAAATTCTAAGTTTTTCAGTGCAACTCACTCATATACAATGTACTACACTGTGCATTTCGTCTAATGCGGGTTTTTCAGTAAATTCTAAGTTTTTCAGTGCAACTCACACATATACTATGTACTACACTGTGCATTTCGTCTAATACGGGTTTTTCAGTAAATTCTAAGTTTTTCAGTGCAACTCACTCATATACTATGTACTACAATGTGCATTTCGTCTAATGCGGGTTTTTCAGTAAATTCTAAGTTTTTCAGTGCAACTCACTCATATACAATGTACTACACTGTGCATTTCGTCTAATGCGGGTTTTTCAGTAAATTCTAAGTTTTTCAGTGCAACTCACTCATATACATTGTACTACACTATGCATTTCGTCTAATGCGGGTTTTTCAGTAAATTCTAAGTTTTTCAGTGCAACTCACTCATATACATTGTACTACACTGTGCATTTCGTCTAATGCGGGTTTTTCAGTAAATTCTAAGTTTTTCAGTGCAACTCACTCATATACAATGTACTACACTGTGCATTTCGTCTAATGCGGGTTTTTCAGTAAATTCTAAGTTTGTCAGTGCAACTCACTCATATACAATGTACTACACTGTGCATTTCGTCTAATGCGTGTTTTTCAGTAAATTCTAAGTTTTTCAGTGCAACTCATATACAATGTACTACACTGTGCATTTCGTCTAATGCGGGTTTTTCAGTAAATTCTAAGTTTTTCAGTGCAACTCACTCATATACAATGTACTACACTGTGCATTTCGTCTAATGCGGGTTTTTCAGTAAATTCTAAGTTTTTCAGTGCAACTCACTCATATACAATGTACTACACTGTGCATTTCGTCTAATGCGGGTTTTTCAGTAAATTCTAAGTTTTTCAGTGCAAGTCACTCATATACAATGTACTACACTGTGCATTTCGTCTAATGCGGGTTTTTGAGTAAATTCTAAGTTTGTCAGTGCAACTCACTCATATGCAATGTACTACACTGTGCATTTCGTCTAATGCGTGTTTTTCAGTAAATTCTAAGTTTTTCAGTGCAACTCATATACAATGTACTACACTGTGCATTTCGTCTAATGCGGGTTTTTCAGTAAATTCTAAGTTTTTCAGTGCAACTCACTCATATACAATGTACTACACTGTGCATTTCGTCTAATGCGGGTTTTTCAGTAAATTCTAAGTTTTTCAGTGCAACTCACTCATATACAATGTACTACACTGTGCATTTCGTCTAATGAGGGTTTTTCAGTAAATTCTAAGTTTTTCAGTGCAACTCACTCATATACTATGTACTACACTGTGCATTTCGTCTAATGCGGGTTTTTCAGTAAATTCTAGGTTTTTCAGTGCAACTCACTCATATACAATGTACTACACTGTGCATTTCGTCTAATGCGGGTTTTTCAGTAAATTCTAAGTTTTTCAGTGCAACTCACTCATATACAATGTACTACACTGTGCATTTTGTCTAATGCGGGTTTTTCAGTAAATTCTAAGTTTTTCAGTGCAACTCACTCATATACAATGTACTACACTGTGCATTTCGTCTAATGCGGGTTTTTCAGTAAATTCTAGGTTTTTCAGTGCAACTCACTCATATACTATGTACTACACTGTGCATTTCGTCTAATACGGGTTTTTCAGTAAATTCTAAGTTTTTCAGTGCAACTCACTCATATACTATGTACTACACTGTGCATTTCGTCTAATGCGGGTTTTTAAGTAAATTCTAAGTATTTCAGTGCAACTCACTCATATACAATGTACTACACTGTGCATTTCGTCTAATGCGGGTTTTTCAGTAAATTCTAAGTTTTTTAATGCAACTCACTCATATACATTGTACTACACTGTGCATTTCGTCTAATGCGGGTTTTTCAGTAAATTCTAAGTTTTTCAGGGCAACTCACTCATATACATTATACTACACTGTGCATTTCGTCTAATGCGGGTTTTTCAGTAAATTCTAAGTTTTTCAGTGCAACTCACTCATATACAATGTACTACACTGTGCATTTCGTCTAATGCGGGTTTTTCAGTAAATTCTAATTTTTTCAGTGCAACTCACTCATATACAATGTACTACACTGTGCATTTCGTCTAATGGGGGTTTTTCAGTAAATTCTAAGTTTGTCAGTGCAACTCACTCATATACAATGTACTACACTGTGCATTTCGTCTAATGCGGGTTTTTCAGTAAATTCTAAGTTTTTCAGTGCAACTCACTCATATACAATGTACTACACTGAACATTTCGTCTAATGCGGGTTTTTCAGTAAATTCTAAGTTTTTCAGTGCAACTCACTCATATACTATGTACTACACTGTGCATTTCGTCTAATGCGGGTTTTTCAGTAAATTCTAAGTTTTTCAGTGCAACTCACTCATATACAATGTACTACACTGTGCATTTTGTCTAATGCGGGTTTTTCAGTAAATTCTAAGTTTTTCAGTGCAACTCACTCATATACTATGTACTACACTGTGCATTTCGTCTAATGCGGGTTTTTCAGTAAATTCTAGGTTTTTCAGTGCAACTCACTCATATACAATGTACTACACTGTGCATTTCGTCTAATGCGGGTTTTTCAGTAAATTCTAAGTTTTTCAGTGCAACTCACTCATATACAATGTACTACACTGTGCATTTCGTCTAATGCGGGTTTTTCAGTAAATTCTAATTTTTTCAGTGCAACTCACACATATACTATGTACTACACTGTGCATTTCGTCTAATACGGGTTTTTTAGTAAATTCTAAGTTTTTCAGTGCAACTCACTTATATACTATGTACTACAATGTGCATTTCGTCTAATGCGGGTTTTTCAGTAAATTCTAAGTTTTTCAGTGCAACTCACTCATATACAATGTACTGCACTGTGCATTTCGTCTAATGCGGGTTTTTCAGTAAATTCTAAGTTTTTCAGTGCAACTCACTCATATACAATGTACTACACTGTGCATTTCGTCTAATGCGGGTTTTTCAGTAAATTCTAAGTTTTTCAGTGCAACTCACTCAAATACAATGTACTACACTGTGCATTTCGTCTAATGCGGGTTTTTCAGTAAATTCTAAGTTTTTCAGTGCAACTCACTCATATACATTGTACTAAACTGTGCATTTCGTCTAATGCGGGTTTTTCAGTAAATTCTAAGTTTTTCAGTGCAACTCACTCATATACAATGTACTACACTGTGCATTTCGTCTAATGCGGGTTTTTCAGTAAATTCTAAGTTTGTCAGTGCAACTCACTCATATGCAATGTACTACACTGTGCATTTCGTCTAATGCGTGTTTTTCAGTAAATTCTAAGTTTTTCAGTGCAACTCATATACAATGTACTACACTGTGCATTTCGTCTAATGCGGGTTTTTCAGTAAATTCTAAGTTTTTCAGTGCAACTCACTCATATACAATGTACTACACTGTGCATTTCGTCTAATGCGTGTTTTTCAGTAAATTCTAGGTTTTTCAGTGCAACTCACTCATATACAATGTACTACACTGTGCATTTCGTCTAATGCGGGTTTTTCAGTAAATTCTAAGTTTTTCAGTGCAACTCACTCATATATAATGTACTACACTGTGCATTTCGTCTAATGCGGGTTTTTCAGTAAATTCTAATTTTTTCAGTGCAACTCACTCATATACTATGTACTACACTGTGCATTTCGTCTAATACGGGTTTTTCAGTAAATTCTAAGTTTTTCAGTGCAACTCACTCATATACTATGTACTACACTGTGCATTTCGTCTAATGCGGGTTTTTAAGTAAATTCTAAGTATTTCAGTGCAACTCACTCATATACAATGTACTACACTGTGCATTTCGTCTAATGCGGGTTTTTCAGTAAATTCTAAGTTTTTCAGTGCAACTCACTCATATACATTGTACTACACTGTGCATTTCGTCTAATGCGGGTTTTTCAGTAAATTCTAAGTTTTTCAGTGCAACTCACTCATATACATTATACTACACTGTGCATTTCGTCTAATGCGGGTTTTTCAGTAAATTCTAAGTTTTTCAGTGCAACTCACTCATATACAATGTACTACACTGTGCATTTCGTCTAATGCGGGTTTTTGAGTAAATTCTAAGTTTGTCAGTGCAACTCACTCATATGCAATGTACTACACTGTGCGTTTTGTCTAATGCGTGTTTTTCAGTAAATTCTAAGTTTTTCAGTGCAACTCATATACAATGTACTACACTGTGCATTTCGTCTAATGCGGGTTTTTCAGTAAATTCTAAGTTTTTCAGTGCAACTCACTCATATACAATGTACTACACTGTGCATTTCGTCTAATGCGGGTTTTTCAGTAAATTCTAAGTTTTTCAGTGCAACTCACTCATATACAATGTACTACACTGTGCATTTCGTCTAATGAGGGTTTTTCAGTAAATTCTAAGTTTTTCAGTGCAACTCACTCATATACAATGTACTACACTGTGCATTTCGTCTAATGCGGGTTTTTCAGTAAATTCTAAGTTTGTCAGTGCAACTCACTCATATACAATGTACTACACTGTGCATTTCGTCTAATGGGGGTTTTTCAGTAAATTCTAAGTTTGTCAGTGCAACTCACTCATATACAATGTACTACACTGTGCATTTCGTCTAATGCGGGTTTTTCAGTAAATTCTAAGTTTTTCAGTGCAACTCACTCATATACAATGTACTACACTGAACATTTCGTCTAATGCGGGTTTTTCAGTAAATTCTAAGTTTTTCAGTGCAACTCACTCATATACAATGTACTACACTGTGCATTTCGTCTAATGCGGGTTTTTCAGTAAATTCTAAGTTTTTCAGTGCAACTCACTCATATACAATGTACTACACTGTGCATTTTGTCTAATGCGGGTTTTTCAGTAAATTCTAAGTTTTTCAGTGCAACTCACTCATATACTATGTACTACACTGTGCATTTCGTCTAATGCGGGTTTTTCAGTAAATTCTAAGTTTTTCAGTGCAACTCACTCATATACAATGTACTACACTGTGCATTTCGTCTAATGCGGGTTTTTCAGTAAATTCTAAGTTTTTCAGTGCAACTCACTCATATACAATGTACTACACTGTGCATTTCGTCTAATGCGGGTTTTTCAGTAAATTCTAATTTTTTCAGTGCAACTCACACATATACTATGTACTACGCTGTGCATTTCGTCTAATACGGGTTTTTTAGTAAATTCTAAGTTTTTCAGTGCAACTCACTTATATACTATGTACTACAATGTGCATTTCGTCTAATGCGGGTTTTTCAGTAAATTCTAAGTTTTTCAGTGCAACTCACTCATATACAATGTACTGCACTGTGCATTTCGTCTAATGCGGGTTTTTCAGTAAATTCTAAGTTTTTCAGTGCAACTCACTCATATACAATGTACTACACTGTGCATTTCGTCTAATGCGGGTTTTTCAGTAAATTCTAAGTTTTTCAGTGCAACTCACTCATATACAATGTACTACACTGTGCATTTCGTCTAATGCGGGTTTTTCAGTAAATTCTAAGTTTTTCAGTGCAACTCACTCATATACATTGTACTACACTGTGCATTTCGTCTAATGCGGGTTTTTCAGTAAATTCTAAGTTTTTCAGTGCAACTCACTCATATACAATGTACTACACTGTGCATTTCGTCTAATGCGGGTTTTTCAGTAAATTCTAAGTTTGTCAGTGCAACTCACTCATATGCAATGTACTACACTGTGCATTTCGTCTAATGCGTGTTTTTCAGTAAATTCTAAGTTTTTCAGTGCAACTCATATACAATGTACTACACTGTGCATTTCGTCTAATGCGGGTTTTTCAGTAAATTCTAAGTTTTTCAGTGCAACTCACTCATATACAATGTACTACACTGTGCATTTCGTCTAATGCGGGTTTTTCAGTAAATTCTAGGTTTTTCAGTGCAACTCACTCATATACAATGTACTACACTGTGCATTTCGTCTAATGCGGGTTTTTCAGTAAATTCTAAGTTTTTCAGTGCAACTCACTCATATACAATGTACTACACTGTGCATTTCGTCTAATGCGGGTTTTTCAGTAAATTCTAATTTTTTCAGTGCAACTCACTCATATACTATGTACTACACTGTGCATTTCGTCTAATACGGGTTTTTCAGTAAATTCTAAGTTTTTCAGTGCAACTCACTCATATACAATGTACTACACTGTGCATTTCGTCTAATGCGGGTTTTTAAGTAAATTCTAAGTATTTCAGTGCAACTCACTCATATACAATGTACTACACTGTGCATTTCGTCTAATGCGGGTTTTTCAGTAAATTCTAAGTTTTTCAGTGCAACTCACTCATATACATTATACTACACTGTGCATTTCGTCTAATGCGGGTTTTTCAGTAAATTCTAAGTTTTTCAGTGCAACTCACTCATATACAATGTACTACACTGTGCATTTCGTCTAATGCGGGTTTTTGAGTAAATTCTAAGTTTGTCAGTGCAACTCACTCATATGCAATGTACTACACTGTGCGTTTCGTCTAATGCGTGTTTTTCAGTAAATTCTAAGTTTTTCAGTGCAACTCATATACAATGTACTACACTGTGCATTTCGTCTAATGCGGGTTTTTCAGTAAATTCTAAGTTTTTCAGTGCAACTCACTCATGTACAATGTACTACACTGTGCATTTCGTCTAATGCGGGTTTTTCAGTAAATTCTAAGTTTTTCAGTGCAACTCACTCATATACAATGTACTACACTGTGCATTTCGTCTAATGAGGGTTTTTCAGTAAATTCTAAGTTTTTCAGTGCAACTCACTCATATACTATGTACTACACTGTGCATTTCGTCTAATGCGGGTTTTTCAGTAAATTCTAGGTTTTTCAGTGCAACTCACTCATATACAATGTACTACACTGTGCATTTCGTCTAATGCGGGTTTTTCAGTAAATTCTAAGTTTTTCAGTGCAACTCACTCATATACAATGTACTACACTGTGCATTTTGTCTAATGCGGGTTTTTCAGTAAATTCTAAGTTTTTCAGTGCAACTCACTCATATACAATGTACTACACTGTGCATTTCGTCTAATGCGGGTTTTTCAGTAAATTCTAAGTTTTTCAGTGCAACTCACTCATATACTATGTACTACACTGTGCATTTCGTCTAATACGGGTTTTTCAGTAAATTCTAAGTTTTTCAGTGCAACTCACTCATATACTATGTACTACACTGTGCATTTCGTCTAATGCGGGTTTTTAAGTAAATTCTAAGTATTTCAGTGCAACTCACTCATATACAATGTACTACACTGTGCATTTCGTCTAATGCGGGTTTTTCAGTAAATTCTAAGTTTTTCAGTGCAACTCACTCAAATACAATGTACTACACTGTGCATTTCGTCTAATGCGGGTTTTTCAGTAAATTCTAAGTTTTTCAGTGCAACTCACTCATATACATTGTACTACACTGTGCATTTCGTCTAATGCGGGTTTTTCAGTAAATTCTAAGTTTTTCAGTGCAACTCACTCATATACAATGTACTACACTGTGCATTTCGTCTAATGCGGGTTTTTCAGTAAATTCTAAGTTTGTCAGTGCAACTCACTCATATGCAATGTACTACACTGTGCATTTCGTCTAATGCGTGTTTTTCAGTAAATTCTAAGTTTTTCAGTGCAACTCATATACAATGTACTACACTGTGCATTTCGTCTAATGCGGGTTTTTCAGTAAATTCTAAGTTTTTCAGTGCAACTCACTCATATACAATGTACTACACTGTGCATTTCGTCTAATGCGGGTTTTTCAGTAAATTCTAGGTTTTTCAGTGCAACTCACTCATATACAATGTACTACACTGTGCATTTCGTCTAATGCGGGTTTTTCAGTAAATTCTAAGTTTTTCAGTGCAACTCACTCATATATAATGTACTACACTGTGCATTTCGTCTAATGCGGGTTTTTCAGTAAATTCTAATTTTTTCAGTGCAACTCACTCATATACTATGTACTACACTGTGCATTTCGTCTAATACGGGTTTTTCAGTAAATTCTAAGTTTTTCAGTGCAACTCACTCATATACTATGTACTACACTGTGCATTTCGTCTAATGCGGGTTTTTAAGTAAATTCTAAGTATTTCAGTGCAACTCACTCATATACAATGTACTACACTGTGCATTTCGTCTAATGCGGGTTTTTCAGTAAATTCTAAGTTTTTCAGTGCAACTCACTCATATACATTGTACTACACTGTGCATTTCGTCTAATGCGGGTTTTTCAGTAAATTCTAAGTTTTTCAGTGCAACTCACTCATATACATTATACTACACTGTGCATTTCGTCTAATGCGGGTTTTTCAGTAAATTCTAAGTTTTTCAGTGCAACTCACTCATATACAATGTACTAAACTGTGCATTTCGTCTAATGCGGGTTTTTGAGTAAATTCTAAGTTTGTCAGTGCAACTCACTCATATGCAATGTACTACACTGTGCGTTTTGTCTAATGCGTGTTTTTCAGTAAATTCTAAGTTTTTCAGTGCAACTCACTCATATACAATGTACTACACTGTGCATTTCGTCTAATGCGGGTTTTTCAGTAAATTCTAAGTTTTTCAGTGCAACTCACTCATATACAATGTACTACACTGTGCATTTCGTCTAATGAGGGTTTTTCAGTAAATTCTAAGTTTTTCAGTGCAACTCACTCATATACTATGTACTACACTGTGCATTTCGTCTAATGCGGGTTTTTCAGTAAATTCTAGGTTTTTCAGTGCTACTCACTCATATACAATGTACTACACTGTGCATTTCGTCTAATGCGGGTTTTTCAGTAAATTCTAAGTTTTTCAGTGCAACTCACTCATATACAATGTACTACACTGTGCATTTTGTCTAATGCGGGTTTTTCAGTAAATTCTAAGTTTTTCAGTGCAACTCACTCATATACAATGTACTACACTGTGCATTTCGTCTAATGCGGGTTTTTCAGTAAATTCTAAGTTTTTCAGTGCAACTCACTCATATACTATGTACTACACTGTGCATTTCGTCTAATACGGGTTTTTCAGTAAATTCTAAGTTTTTCAGTGCAACTCACTCATATACTATGTACTACACTGTGCATTTCGTCTAATGCGGGTTTTTAAGTAAATTCTAAGTATTTCAGTGCAACTCACTCATATACAATGTACTACACTGTGCATTTCGTCTAATGCGGGTTTTTCAGTAAATTCTAAGTTTTTCAGTGCAACTCACTCATATACATTGTACTACACTGTGCATTTCGTCTAATGCGGGTTTTTCAGTAAATTCTAAGTTTTTCAGGGCAACTCACTCATATACATTATACTACACTGTGCATTTCGTCTAATGCGGGTTTTTCAGTAAATTCTAAGTTTTTCAGTGCAACTCACTCATATACAATGTACTACACTGTGCATTTCGTCTAATGCGGGTTTTTCAGTAAATTCTAAGTTTGTCAGTGCAACTCACTCATATACAATGTACTACACTGTGCATTTCGTCTAATGGGGGTTTTTCAGTAAATTCTAAGTTTGTCAGTGCAACTCACTCATATACAATGTACTACACTGTGCATTTCGTCTAATGCGGGTTTTTCAGTAAATTCTAAGTTTTTCAGTGCAACTCACTCATATACAATGTACTACACTGACCATTTCGTCTAATGCGGGTTTTTCAGTAAATTCTAAGTTTTTCAGTGCAACTCACTCATATACAATGTACTACACTGTGCATTTCGTCTAATGCGGGTTTTTCAGTAAATTCTAAGTTTTTCAGTGCAACTCACTCATATACAATGTACTACACTGTGCATTTCGTCTAATGCGGGTTTTTCAGTAAATTCTAAGTTTTTCAGTGCAACTCACACATATACAATGTACTACACTGTGCATTTCGTCTAATGAGGGTTTTTCAGTAAATTCTAAGTTTTTCAGTGCAACTCACTCATATACATTGTACTACACTGTACATTTCGTCTAATGCGGGTTTTTCAGTAAATTCTAAGTTTTTCAGTGCAACTCACTCATATACAATGTACTACACTGTGCATTTCGTCTAATGCGGGTTTTTCAGTAAATTCTAAGTTTGTCAGTGCAACTCACTCATATGCAATGTACTACACTGTGCATTTCGTCTAATGCGTGTTTTTCAGTAAATTCTAAGTTTTTCAGTGCAACTCATATACAATGTACTACACTGTGCATTTCGTCTAATGCGGGTTTTTCAGTAAATTCTAAGTTTTTCAGTGCAACTCACTCATATACAATGTACTACACTGTGCATTTCGTCTAATGCGGGTTTTTCAGTAAATTCTAAGTTTTTCAGTGCAACTCACTCATATACAATGTACTACACTGTGCATTTCGTCTAATGAGGGTTTTTCAGTAAATTCTAAGTTTTTCAGTGCAACTCACTCATATACTATGTACTACACTGTGCATTTCGTCTAATGCGGGTTTTTCAGTAAATTCTAGGTTTTTCAGTGCAACTCACTCATATACAATGTACTACACTGTGCATTTCGTCTAATGCGGGTTTTTCAGTAAATTCTAAGTTTTTCAGTGCAACTCACTCATATACAATGTACTACACTGTGCATTTTGTCTAATGCGGGTTTTTCACTAAATTCTAAGTTTTTCAGTGCAACTCACTCATATACAATGTACTACACTGTGCATTTCGTCTAATGCGAGTTTTTCAGTAAATTCTAATTTTTTCAGTGCAACTCACTCATATACTATGTACTACACTGTGCATTTCGTCTAATACGGGTTTTTCAGTAAATTCTAAGTTTTTCAGTGCAACTCACTCATATACTATGTACTACACTGTGCATTTCGTCTAATGCGGGTTTTTAAGTAAATTCTAAGTATTTCAGTGCAACTCACTCATATACAATGTACTACACTGTGCATTTCGTCTAATGCGGGTTTTTCAGTAAATTCTAAGTTTTTCAGTGCAACTCACTCATATAATATGTACTACACTGTGCATTTCGTCTAATGCGGGTTTTTCAGTAAATTCTAGGTTTTTCAGTGCAACTCACTCATATACAATGTACTACACTGTGCATTTCGTCTAATGCGGGTTTTTCAGTAAATTATAAGTTTTTCAGTGCAACTCACTCATATACTATGTACTACACTGTGCATTTCGTCTAATGGGGGTTTTTCAGTAAATTCTAGGTTTTTCAGTGCAACTCACTCATATACAATGTACTACACTGTGCATTTCGTCTAATGCGGGTTTTTCAGTAAATTCTAAGTTTTTCAGTGCAACTCACTCATATACAATGTACTACACTGTGCATTTTGTCTAATGCGGGTTTTTCAGTAAATTCTAAGTTTTTCAGTGCAACTCACTCATATACAATGTACTACACTGTGCATTTCGTCTAATGCGGGTTTTTCAGTAAATTCTAAGTTTTTCAGTGCAACTCACTCATATACTATGTACTACACTGTGCATTTCGTCTAATACGGGTTTTTCAGTAAATTCTAAGTTTTTCAGTGCAACTCACTCATATACTATGTACTACACTGTGCATTTCGTCTAATGCGGGTTTTTAAGTAAATTCTAAGTATTTCAGTGCAACTCACTCATATACAATGTACTACACTGTGCATTTCGTCTAATGCGGGTTTTTCAGTAAATTCTAAGTTTTTCAGTGCAACTCACTCATATACATTGTACTACACTGTGCATTTCGTCTAATGCGGGTTTTTCAGTAAATTCTAAGTTTTTCAGGGCAACTCACTCATATACATTATACTACAGTGTGCATTTCGTCTAATGCGGGTTTTTCAGTAAATTCTAAGTTTTTCAGTGCAACTCACTCATATACAATGTACTACACTGTGCATTTCGTCTAATGCGGGTTTTTCAGTAAATTCAAAGTTTGTCAGTGCAACTCACTCATATACAATGTACTACACTGTGCATTTCGTCTAATGGGGGTTTTTCAGTAAATTCTAAGTTTGTCAGTGCAACTCACTCATATACAATGTACTACACTGTGCATTTCGTCTAATGCGGGTTTTTCAGTAAATTATAAGTTTTTCAGTGCAACTCACTCATATACTATGTACTACACTGTGCATTTCGTCTAATGGGGGTTTTTCAGTAAATTCTAGGTTTTTCAGTGCAACTCACTCATATACAATGTACTACACTGTGCATTTCGTCTAATGCGGGTTTTTCAGTAAATTCTAAGTTTTTCAGTGCAACTCACTCATATACAATGTACTACACTGTGCATTTTGTCTAATGCGGGTTTTTCAGTAAATTCTAAGTTTTTCAGTGCAACTCACTCATATACAATGTACTACACTGTGCATTTCGTCTAATGCGGGTTTTTCAGTAAATTCTAAGTTTTTCAGTGCAACTCACTCATATACTATGTACTACACTGTGCATTTCGTCTAATACGGGTTTTTCAGTAAATTCTAAGTTTTTCAGTGCAACTCACTCATATACTATGTACTACACTGTGCATTTCGTCTAATGCGGGTTTTTAAGTAAATTCTAAGTATTTCAGTGCAACTCACTCATATACAATGTACTACACTGTGCATTTCGTCTAATGCGGGTTTTTCAGTAAATTCTAAGTTTTTCAGTGCAACTCACTCATATACATTGTACTACACTGTGCATTTCGTCTAATGCGGGTTTTTCAGTAAATTCTAAGTTTTTAAGGGCAACTCACTCATATACATTATACTACACTGTGCATTTCGTCTAATGCGGGTTTTTCAGTAAATTCTAAGTTTTTCAGTGCAACTCACTCATATACAATGTACTACACTGTGCATTTCGTCTAATGCGGGTTTTTCAGTAAATTCAAAGTTTGTCAGTGCAACTCACTCATATACAATGTACTACACTGTGCATTTCGTCTAATGGGGGTTTTTCAGTAAATTCTAAGTTTGTCAGTGCAACTCACTCATATACAATGTACTACACTGTGCATTTCGTCTAATGCGGGTTTTTCAGTAAATTCTAAGTTTTTCAGTGCAACTCACTCATATACAATGTACTACACTGAACATTTCGTCTAATGCGGGTTTTTCAGTAAATTCTAAGTTTTTCAGTGCAACTCACTCATATACAATATACTACACTGTGCATTTCGTCTAATGCGGGTTTTTCAGTAAATTCTAAGTTTTTCAGTGCAACTCACTCATATACAATGTACTACACTGTGCATTTTGTCTAATGCGGGTTTTTCAGTAAATTCTAAGTTTTTCAGTGCAACTCACTCATATACTATGTACTACACTGTGCATTTCGTCTAATGCGGGTTTTTCAGTAAATTCTAGGTTTTTCAGTGCAACTCACTCATATACAATGTACTACACTGTGCATTTCGTCTAATGCGGGTTTTTCAGTAAATTCTAAGTTTTTCAGTGCAACTCACTCATATACAATGTACTACACTGTGCATTTCGTCTAATGCGGGTTTTTCAGTAAATTCTAAGTTTTTCAGTGCAACTCACACATATACTATGTACTACACTGTGCATTTCGTCTAATACGGGTTTTTCAGTAAATTCTATGTTTTTCAGTGCAACTCACTTATATACTATGTACTACAATGTGCATTTCGTCTAATGCGGGTTTTTCAGTAAATTCTAAGTTTTTCAGTGCAACTCACTCATATACAATGTACTGCACTGTGCATTTCGTCTAATGCGGGTTTTTCAGTAAATTCTAAGTTTTTCAGTGCAACTCACTCATATACAATGTACTACACTGTGCATTTCGTCTAATGCGGGTTTTTCAGTAAATTCTAAGTTTTTCAGTGCAACTCACTCATATACAATGTACTACACTGTGCATTTCGTCTAATGAGGGTTTTTCAGTAAATTCTAAGTTTTTCAGTGCAACTCACTCATATACATTGTACTACACTGTGCATTTCGTCTAATGCGGGTTTTTCAGTAAATTCTAAGTTTTTCAGTGCAACTCACTCATATACAATGTACTACACTGTGCATTTCGTCTAATGCGGGTTTTTCAGTAAATTCTAAGTTTGTCAGTGCAACTCACTCATATGCAATGTACTACACTGTGCATTTCGTCTAATGCGTGTTTTTCAGTAAATTCTAAGTTTTTCAGTGCAACTCATATACAATGTACTACACTGTGCATTTCGTCTAATGCGGGTTTTTCAGTAAATTCTAAGTTTTTCAGTGCAACTCACTCATATACAATGTACTACACTGTGCATTTCGTCTAATGCGGGTTTTTCAGTAAATTCTAAGTTTTTCAGTGCAACTCACTCATATACAATGTACTACACTGTGCATTTCGTCTAATGAGGGTTTTTCAGTAAATTCTAAGTTTTTCAGTGCAACTCACTCATATACTATGTACTACACTGTGCATTTCGTCTAATGCGGGTTTTTCAGTAAATTCTAGGTTTTTCAGTGCAACTCACTCATATACAATGTACTACACTGTGCATTTCGTCTAATGCGGGTTTTTCAGTAAATTCTAAGTTTTTCAGTGCAACTCACTCATATACAATGTACTACACTGTGCATTTCGTCTAATGCGGGTTTTTCAGTAAATTCTAATTTTTTCAGTGCAACTCACTCATATACTATGTACTACACTGTGCATTTCGTCTAATACGGGTTTTTCAGTAAATTCTAAGTTTTTCAGTGCAACTCACTCATATACTATGTACTACACTGTGCATTTCGTCTAATGCGGGTTTTTAAGTAAATTCTAAGTATTTCAGTGCAACTCACTCATATACAATGTACTACACTGTGCATTTCGTCTAATGCGGGTTTTTCAGTAAATTCTAAGTTTTTCAGTGCAACTCACTCATATACATTGTACTACACTGTGCATTTCGTCTAATGCGGGTTTTTCAGTAAATTCTAAGTTTTTCAGTGCAACTCACTCATATGCAATGTACTACACTGTGCATTTCGTCTAATGCGTGTTTTTCAGTAAATTCTAAGTTTTTCAGTGCAACTCATATACAATGTACTACACTGTGCATTTCGTCTAATGCGGGTTTTTCAGTAAATTCTAAGTTTTTCAGTGCAACTCACTCATATACAATGTACTACACTGTGCATTTCGTCTAATGCGGGTTTTTCAGTAAATTCTAAGTTTTTCAGTGCAACTCACTCATATACAATGTACTACACTGTGCATTTCGTCTAATGAGGGTTTTTCAGTAAATTCTAAGTTTTTCAGTGCAACTCACTCATATACTATGTACTACACTGTGCATTTCGTCTAATGCGGGTTTTTCAGTAAATTGTAGGTTTTTCAGTGCAACTCACTCATATACAATGTACTACACTGTGCATTTCGTCTAATGCGGGTTTTTCAGTAAATTCTAAGTTTTTCAGTGCAACTCACTCATATACAATGTACTACACTGTGCATTTTGTCTAATGCGGGTTTTTCAGTAAATTCTAAGTTTTTCAGTGCAACTCACTCATATACAATGTACTACACTGTGCATTTCGTCTAATGCGGGTTTTTCAGTAAATTCTAAGTTTTTCAGTGCAACTCACTCATATACTATGTACTACACTGTGCATTTCGTCTAATACGGGTTTTTCAGTAAATTCTAAGTTTTTCAGTGCAACTCACTCATATACTATGTACTACACTGTGCATTTCGTCTAATGCGGGTTTTTAAGTAAATTCTAAGTATTTCAGTGCAACTCACTCATATACAATGTACTACACTGTGCATTTCGTCTAATGCGGGTTTTTCAGTAAATTCTAAGTTTTTCAGTGCAACTCACTCATATACATTGTACTACACTGTGCATTTCGTCTAATGCGGGTTTTTCAGTAAATTCTAAGTTTTTCAGGGCAACTCACTCATATACATTATACTACACTGTGCATTTCGTCTAATGCGGGTTTTTCAGTAAATTCTAAGTTTTTCAGTGCAACTCACTCATATACAATGTACTACACTGTGCATTTCGTCTAATGCGGGTTTTTCAGTAAATTCTAAGTTTGTCAGTGCAACTCACTCATATACAATGTACTACACTGTGCATTTCGTCTAATGGGGGTTTTTCAGTAAATTCTAAGTTTGTCAGTGCAACTCACTCATATACAATGTACTACACTGTGCATTTCGTCTAATGCGGGTTTTTCAGTAAATTCTAAGTTTTTCAGTGCAACTCACTCATATACAATGTACTACACTGAACATTTCGTCTAATGCGGGTTTTTCAGTAAATTCTAAGTTTTTCAGTGCAACTCACTCATATACAATGTACTACACTGTGCATTTCGTCTAATGCGGGTTTTTCAGTAAATTCTAAGTTTTTCAGTGCAACTCACTCATATACAATGTACTACACTGTGCATTTCGTCTAATGCGGGTTTTTCAGTAAATTCTAAGTTTTTCAGTGCAACTCACTCATATACAATGTACTACACTGTGCATTTCGTCTAATGCGGGTTTTTCAGTAAATTCTAAGTTTTTCAGTGCAACTCACTCATATACATTGTACTACACTGTGCATTTCGTCTAATGCGGGTTTTTCAGTAAATTCTAAGTTTTTCAGTGCAACTCACTCATATACAATGTACTACACTGTGCATTTCGTCTAATGCGGGTTTTTCAGTAAATTCTAAGTTTTTCAGTGCAACTCACTCATATACATTGTACTACACTGTGCATTTCGTCTAATGCGGGTTTTTCAGTAAATTCTAAGTTTTTCAGAGCAACTCACTCATATACAATGTACTACACTGTGCATTTCGTCTAATGCGGGTTTTTCAGTAAATTCTAAGTTTGTCAGTGCAACTCACTCATATGCAATGTACTACACTGTGCATTTCGTCTAATGCGTGTTTTTCAGTAAATTCTAAGTTTTTCAGTGCAACTCATATACAATGTACTACACTGTGCATTTCGTCTAATGCGGGTTTTTCAGTAAATTCTAAGTTTTTCAGTGCAACTCACTCATATACAATGTACGACACTGTGCATTTCGTCTAATGCGGGTTTTTCAGTAAATTCTAAGTTTTTCAGTGTAACTCACTCATATACAATGTACTACACTGTGCATTTCGTCTAATGAGGGTTTTTCAGTAAATTCTAAGTTTTTCAGTGCAACTCACTCATATACTATGTACTACACTGTGCATTTCGTCTAATGCGGGTTTTTCAGTAAATTCTAGGTTTTTCAGTGCAACTCACTCATATACAATGTACTACACTGTGCATTTCGTCTAATGCGGGTTTTTCAGTAAATTCTAAGTTTTTCAGTGCAACTCACTCATATACAATGTACTACACTGTGCATTTTGTCTAATGCGGGTTTTTCAGTAAATTCTAAGTTTTTCAGTGCAACTCACTCATATACAATGTACTACACTGTGCATTTCGTCTAATGCGGGTTTTTCAGTAAATTCTAATTTTTTCAGTGCAACTCACTCATATACTATGTACTACACTGTGCATTTCGTCTAATACGGGTTTTTCAGTAAATTCTAAGTTTTTCAGTGCAACTCACTCATATACTATGTACTACACTGTGCATTTCGTCTAATGCGGGTTTTTAAGTAAATTCTAAGTATTTCAGTGCAACTCACTCATATACAATGTACTACACTGTGCATTTCGTCTAATGCGGGTTTTTCAGTAAATTCTAAGTTTTTCAGTGCAACTCACTCATATACATTGTACTACACTGTGCATTTCGTCTAATGCGGGTTTTTCAGTAAATTCTAAGTTTTTCAGTGCAACTCACTCATATACAATGTACTACACTGTGCATTTCGTCTAATGCGGGTTTTTCAGTAAATTCTAAGTTTGTCAGTGCAACTCACTCATATACAATGTACTACACTGTGCATTTCGTCTAATGCGGGTTTTTCAGTAAATTCTAAGTTTGTCAGTGCAACTCACTCATATACAATGTACTACACTGTGGATTTCGTCTAATGCGGGTTTTTCAGTAAATTCTAAGTTTTTCAGTGCAACTCACTCATATACAATGTACTACACTGAACATTTCGTCTAATGCGGGTTTTTCAGTAAATTCTAAGTTTTTCAGTGCAACTCACTCATATACAATGTACTACACTTTGCATTTCGTCTAATGCAGGTTTTTCAGTAAATTCTAAGTTTTTCAGTGCAACTCACTCATATACAATGTACTACACTGTGCATTTCGTCTAATGCGGGTTTTTCAGTAAATTCTAAGTTTTTCAGTGCAACTCACTCATATACTATGTACTACACTGTGCATTTCGTCTAATGCGGGTTTTTCAGTAAATTCTAGGTTTTTCAGTGCAACTCACTCATATACAATGTACTACACTGTGCATTTCGTCTAAAGCGGGTTTTTCAGTAAATTCTAAGTTTTTCAGTGCAACTCACTCATATACAATGTACTACACTGTGCATTTCGTCTAATGCGGGTTTTTCAGTAAATTCTAAGTTTTTCAGTGCAACTCACACATATACTATGTACTACACTGTGCATTTCGTCTAATACGGGTTTTTCAGTAAATTCTAAGTTTTTCAGTGCAACTCACTTATATACTATGTACTACAATGTGCATTTCGTCTAATGCGGGTTTTTCAGTAAATTCTAAGTTTTTCAGTGCAACTCACTCATATACAATGTACTGCACTGTGCATTTCGTCTAATGCGGGTTTTTCAGTAAATTCTAAGTTTTTCAGTGCAACTCACTCATATACAATGTACTACACTGTGCATTTCGTCTAATGCGGGTTTTTCAGTAAATTCTAAGTTTTTCAGTGCAACTCACTCATATACAATGTACTACACTGTGCATTTCGTCTAATGCGGGTTTTTCAGTAAATTCTAAGTTTTTCAGTGCAACTCACTCATATACATTGTACTACACTGTGCATTTCGTCTAATGCGGGTTTTTCAGTAAATTCTAAGTTTTTCAGTGCAACTCACTCATATACAATGTACTACACTGTGCATTTCGTCTAATGCGGGTTTTTCAGTAAATTCTAAGTTTGTCAGTGCAACTCACTCATATACAATGTACTACACTGTGCATTTCGTCTAATGCGTGTTTTTCAGTAAATTCTAAGTTTTTCAGTGCAACTCATATACAATGTACTACACTGTGCATTTCGTCTAATGCGGGTTTTTCAGTAAATTCTAAGTTTTTCATTGCAACTCACTCATATAAAATGTACTACACTGTGCATTTCGTCTAATGCGGGTTTTTCAGTAAATTCTAAGTTTTTCAGTGCAACTCACTCATATACAATGTACTACACTGTGCATTTCGTCTAATTCGGGTTTTTCAGTAAATTCTAAGTTTTTCAGTGCAACTCACTCATATACAATGTACTACACTGTGCATTTCGTCTAATGCGGGTTTTTCAGTAAATTCTAAGTTTTTCAGTGCAACTCACTCATATACTATGTACTACACTGTGCATTTCGTCTAATGCGGGTTTTTCAGTAAATTCTAGGTTTTTCAGTGCAACTCACTCATATACAATATACTACACTGTGCATTTCGTCTAATGCGGGTTTTTCAGTAAATTCTAAGTTTTTCAGTGCAACTCACTCATATACAATGTACTACACTGTGCATTTCGTCTAATGCGGGTTTTTCAGTAAATTCTAAGTTTTTCAGTGCAACTCACTCATATACATTGTACTACACTGTGCATTTCGTCTAATGCGGGTTTTTCAGTAAATTCTAAGTTTTTCAGTGCAACTCACTCATATACAATGTACTACACTGTGCATTTCGTCTAATGCGGGTTTTTCAGTAAATTCTAAGTTTGTCAGTACAACTCACTCATATACAATGTACTACACTGTGCATTTCGTCTAATGCGTGTTTTTCAGTAAATTCTAAGTTTTTCAGTGCAACTCATATACAATGTACTACACTGTGCATTTCGTCTAATGCGGGTTTTTCAGTAAATTCTAAGTTTTTCATTGCAACTCACTCATATAAAATGTACTACACTGTGCATTTCGTCTAATGCGGGTTTTTCAGTAAATTCTAAGTTTTTCAGTGCAACTCACTCATATACAATGTACTACACTGTGCATTTCGTCTAATTCGGGTTTTTCAGTAAATTCTAAGTTTTTCAGTGCAACTCACTCATATACAATGTACTACACTGTGCATTTCGTCTAATGCGGGTTTTTCAGTAAATTCTAAGTTTTTCAGTGCAGCTCACTCATATACTATGTACTACACTGTGCATTTCGTCTAATGCGGGTTTTTCAGTAAATTCTAGGTTTTTCAGTGCAACTCACTCATATACAATATACTACACTGTGCATTTCGTCTAATGCGGGTTTTTCAGTAAATTCTAAGTTTTTCAGTGCAACTCACTCATATACAATGTACTACACTGTGCATTTTGTCTAATGCGGGTTTTTCAGTAAATTCTAAGTTTTTCAGTGCAACTCACTCATATACAATGTACTACACTGTGCATTTCGTCTAATGCGGGTTTTTCAGTAAATTCTAAGTTTTTCAGTGCAACTCACTCATATACTATGTACTACACTGTGCATTTCGTCTAATGCGGATTTTTCAGTAAATTCTAAGTTTTTCAGTGCAACTCACTCATATACTATGTACTACACTGTGCATTTCGTCTAATGCGGGTTTTTCAGTAAATTCTAAGTTTTTCAATGTAACTCACTCATATACAATGTACTACACTGTGCATTTCGTCTAATGCGGGTTTTTCAGTAAATTCTAAGTTTTTCAGTGCAACTCACTCATATACAATGTACTACACTGTGCATTTCGTCTAATGCGGGTTTTTCAGTAAATTCTAAGTTTTCCAGTGCAACTCACTCATATACAATGTACTACACTGTGCATTTCGTCTAATGCGGGTTTTTCAGTAAATTCTAAGTTTTTCAGTGCAACTCACTCATATACAATGTACTACACTGTGCATTTCGTCTAATGGTGGTTTTTCAGTAAATTCTAAGTTTTTCAGTGCAACTCACTCATATACAGTGTACTACACTGTGCATTTCGTCTAATGCGGGTTTTTCAGTAAATTCTAAGTTTTTCAGTGCAACTCACTCATATACAATGTACTACACTGTGCATTTCGTCTAATGCGGGTTTTTCAGTAAATTCTAAGTTTTTCAGTGCAACTCACTCATATACAATGTACTACACTGTGCATTTCGTCTAATGCGGGTTTTTCAGTAAATTCTAAGTTTTTCAGTGCAACTCACTCATATACAATGTACTACACTGTGCATTTCGTCTAATGGTGGTTTTTCAATAAATTCTAAGTTTTTCAGTGCAACTCACTCATATACAATGTACTACACTGTGCATTTCGTCTAATGCGGGTTTTTCAGTAAATTCTAAGTTTTTCAGTGCAACTCACTCATATACAATGTACTACACTGTGCATTTCGTCTAATGCGGGTTTTTCAGTAAATTCTAAGTTTTTCAGTGCAACTCACACATATACTATGTACTACACTGTGCATTTCGTCTAATACGGGTTTTTCAGTAAATTCTAAGTTTTTCAGTGCAACTCACTCATATACTATGTACTACAATGTGCATTTCGTCTAATGCGGGTTTTTCAGTAAATTCTAAGTTTTTCAGTGCAACTCACTCATATACAATGTACTACACTGTGCATTTCGTCTAATGCGGGTTTTTCAGTAAATTCTAAGTTTTTCAGTGCAACTCACTCATATACAATGTACTACACTGTGCATTTCGTCTAATGCGGGTTTTTCAGTAAATTCTAAGTTTTTCAGTGCAACTCACTCATATACAATGTACTACACTGTGCATTTCGTCTAATGCGGGTTTTTCAGTAAATTCTAAGTTTTTCAGTGCAACTCACTCATATACATTGTACTACACTGTGCATTTCGTCTAATGCGGGTTTTTCAGTAAATTCTAAGTTTTTCAGTGCAACTCACTCATATACAATGTACTACACTGTGCATTTCGTCTAATGCGGGTTTTTCAGTAAATCTAAGTTTGTCAGTGCAACTCACTCATATACAATGTACTACACTGTGCATTTCGTCTAATGCGTGTTTTTCAGTAAATTCTAAGTTTTTCAGTGCAACTCATATACAATGTACTACACTGTGCATTTCGTCTAATGCGGGTTTTTCAGTAAATTCTAAGTTTTTCATTGCAACTCACTCATATAAAATGTACTACACTGTGCATTTCGTCTAATGCGGGTTTTTCAGTAAATTCTAAGTTTTTCAGTGCAACTCACTCATATACAATGTACTACACTGTGCATTTCGCCTAATTTGGGTTTTTCAGTAAATTCTAAGTTTTTCAGTGCAACTCACTCATATACAATGTACTACACTGTGCATTTCGTCTAATACGGGTTTTTCAGTAAATTCTAAGTTTTTCAGTGCAACTCACTCATATACAATGTACTACACTGTGCATTTCGTCTAATGGTGGTTTTTCAGTAAATTCTAAGTTTTTCAGTGCAACTCACTCATATACAATGTACTACACTGTGCATTTCGTCTAATGCGGGTTTTTCAGTAAATTCTAAGTTTTTCAGTGCAACTCACTCATATACAATGTACTACACTGTGCATTTCGTCTAATGCGGGTTTTTCAGTAAATTCTAAGTTTTTCAGTGCAACTCACTCATATACAATGTACTACACTGTGCATTTCGTCTAATGCGGGTTTTTCAGTAAATTCTAAGTTTTTCAGTGCAACTCACTCATATACATTGTACTACACTGTGCATTTCGTCTAATGCGGGTTTTTCAGTAAATTCTAAGTTTTTCAGTGCAACTCACTCATATACAATGTACTACACTGTGCATTTCGTCTAATGCGGGTTTTTCAGTAAATCTAAGTATGTCAGTGCAACTCACTCATATACAATGTACTACACTGTGCATTTCGTCTAATGCGTGTTTTTCAGTAAATTCTAAGTTTTTCAGTGCAACTCATATACAATGTACTACACTGTGCATTTCGTCTAATGCGGGTTTTTCAGTAAATTCTAAGTTTTTCATTGCAACTCACTCATATAAAATGTACTACACTGTGCATTTCGTCTAATGCGGGTTTTTCAGTAAATTCTAAGTTTTTCAGTGCAACTCACTCATATACAATGTACTACACTGTGCATTTCGCCTAATTCGGGTTTTTCAGTAAATTCTAAGTTTTTCAGTGCAACTCACTCATATACAATGTACTACACTGTGCATTTCGTCTAATACGGGTTTTTCAGTAAATTCTAAGTTTTTCAGTGCAACTCACTCATATACTATGTACTACACTGTGCATTTCGTCTAATGCGGGTTTTTCAGTAAATTCTAAGTTTTTCAGTGCAACTCACTCATATACAATGTACTACACTGTGCATTTCGTCTAATGCGGGTTTTTCAGTAAATTCTAAATTTTTCAGTGCAACTCACTCATATACAATGTACTACACTGTGCATTTCGTCTAATGCGGGTTTTTCAGTAAATTCTAAGTTTTTCAGTGCAACTAACTCATATACAATATACTACACTGTGCATTTCGTCTAATGCGGGTTTTTCAATAAATTCAAAGTTTTTCAATGTAACTCACTCATATACAATGTACTACACTGTGCATTTCGTCTAATGCGGGTTTTTCAGTAAATTCTAAGTTTTTCAGTGCAACTCACTCATATACAATGTACTACACTGTGCATTTCGTCTAATGAGGGTTTTTCAGTAAATTCTAAGTTTTTCAGTGCAACTCACTCATATACAATGTACTACACTGTGCATTTCGTCTAATGGTGGTTTTTCAGTAAATTCTAAGTTTTTCAGTGCAACTCACTCATATACAGTGTACTACACTGTGCATTTCGTCTAATGCGGGTTTTTCAGTAAATTCTAAGTTTTTCAGTGCAACTCACTCATATACAATGTACTACACTGTGCATTTCGTCTAATGCGGGTTTTTCAGTAAATTCTAAGTTTTTCAGTGCAACTCACACATATACTATGTACTACACTGTGCATTTCGTCTAATACGGGTTTTTCAGTAAATTCTAAGTTTTTCAGTGCAACTCACTCATATACTATGTACTACAATGTGCATTTCGTCTAATGCGGGTTTTTCAGTAAATTCTAAGTTTTTCAGTGCAACTCACTCATATACAATGTACTACACTGTACATTTCGTCTAATGCGGGTTTTTCAGTAAATTCTAATTTTTTCAGTGCAACTCACTCATATACAATGTACTACACTGTGCATTTCGTCTAATGCGGGGTTTTTCAGTAAATTCTAAGTTTTTCAGTGCAACTCACTCATATACAATGTACTACACTGTGCATTTCGTCTAATGCGGGTTTTTCAGTAAATTCTAAGTTTTTCAGTGCAACTCACTCATATACATTGTACTACACTGTGCATTTCGTCTAATGCGGGTTTTTCAGTAAATTCTAAGTTTTTCAGTGCAACTCACTCATATACAATGTACTACACTGTGCATTTCGTCTAATGCGGGTTTTTCAGTAAATTCTAAGTTTGTCAGTGCAACTCACTCATATACAATGTACTACACTGTGCATTTCGTCTAATGCGTGTTTTTCAGTAAATTCTAAGTTTTTCAGTGCAACTCATATACAATGAACTACACTGTGCATTTCGTCTAATGCGGGTTTTTCAGTAAATTCTAAGTTTTTCATTGCAACTCACTCATATAAAATGTACTACACTGTGCATTTCGTCTAATGCGGGTTTTTCAGTAAATTCTAAGTTTTTAGTGCAACTCACTCATATACAATGTACTATACTGTGCATTTCGTCTAATTCGGGTTTTTCAGTAAATTCTAAGTTTTTCAGTGCAACTCACTCATATACAATGTACTACACTGTGCATTTCGTCTAATGCGGGTTTTTCAGTAAATTCTAAGTTTTTCAGTGCAACTCACTCATATACTATGTACTACACTGTGCATTTCGTCTAATGCGGGTTTTTCAGTAAATTCTAGGTTTTTCAGTGCAACTCACTCATATACAATATACTACACTGTGCATTTCGTCTAATGCGGGTTTTTCAGTAAATTCTAAGTTTTTCAGTGCAACTCACTCATATACTATGTACTACACTGTGCATTTCGTCTAATACGGGTTTTTCAGTAAATTCTAAGTTTTTCATTGCAACTAACTCATATACAATATACTACACTGTGCATTTCGTCTAATGCGGGTTTTTCAGTAAATTCTAAGTTTTTCAGTGCAACTCACTCATATACTATGTACTACACTGTGCATTTCGTCTAATGCGGGTTTTTCAGTAAATTCTAAGTTTTTCATTGCAACTAACTCATATACAATATACTACACTGTGCATTTCGTCTAATGCGGGTTTTTCAGTAAATTCAAAGTTTTTCAATGTAACTCACTCATATACAATGTACTACACTGTGCATTTCGTCTAATGCGGGTTTTTCAGTAAATTCTAAGTTTTTCAGTGCAACTCACTCATATACAATGTACTACACTGTGCATTTCGTCTAATGCGGGTTTTATAGTAAATTCTAAGTTTTTCAGTGCAACTCACTCATATACTATGTACTACACTGCATTTCGTCTAATGCGGGTTTTTCAGTAAATTCTGAGTTTTTCAGTGCAACTCACTCATATACAATGTACTACACTGTGCATTTCGTCTAATGCGGGTTTTCAGTAAATTCTAAGTTTTTCAGTGCAACTCACTCATATACAATGTACTACACTGTGCATTTCGTCTAATGCGGGTTTTTCAGTAAATTCTAAGTTTTTCAGTGCAACTCACTCATATACAATGTACTACACTGTGCATTTCGTCTAATGGTAGTTTTTCAGTAAATTCTAAGTTTTTCAGTGCAACTCACTCATATACAATGTACTACACTGTGCATTTCGTCTAATGCGGGTTTTTCAGTAAATTCTAAGTTCTTCAGTGCAACTCTCTCATATACTATGTACTACACTGTGCATTTCGTCTAATGCGGGTTTTCCAGTAAATTCTAAGTTTTTCAGTGCAACTCACTCATATACTATGTACTACACTGTGCATTTCGTCTAATGCGGGTTTTTCAGTAAATTCTAAGTTTTTCAGTGCAACTCACTCATATACAATGTACTACACTGTGCATTTCGTCTAATGCGGGTTTTTCAGTAAATTCTAAGTTTTTCAGTGCAACTCACTCATATACAATGTACTACACTGTGCATTTCGTCTAATGCGGGTTTTTCAGTAAATTCTAAGTTTTTCAGTGCAACTCACTCATATACTATGTACTACACTGTGCATTTCGTCTAATGCGGGTTTTTCAGTAAATTCTAAGTTTTTCAGTGCAACTCACTCATATACAATGTACTACACTGTGCATTTCGTCTAATGGTGGTTTTTCAGTAAATTCTAAGTTTTTCAGTGCAACTCACTCATATACAATGTACTACACTGTGCATTTCGTCTAATGCGGGTTTTTCAGTAAATTCTAAGCTTTTCAGTGCAACTCACTCATATACAATGTACTACACTGTGCATTTCGTCTAATGCGGGTTTTTCAGTAAATTCTAAGTTATTCAGTGCAACTCACTCATATACAATGTACTACACTGTGCATTTCGTCTAATGCGGGTTTTTCAGTAAATTCTAAGTTCTTCAGTGCAACTCACTCATATACTATGTACTACACTGTGCATTTCGTCTAATGCGGGTTTTTCAGTAAATTCTAAGTTTTTCAGTGCAACTCACTCATATACTATGTACTACACTGTGCATTTCGTCTAATGCGGGTTTTTCAGTAAATTCTAAGTTTTTCAGTGCAACTCACTCATATACAATGTACTACACTGTGCATTTCGTCTAATGCGGGTTTTCAGTAAATTCTAAGTTTTTCAGTGCAACTCACTCATATACAATGTACTACACTGTGCATTTCGTCTAATGCGGGTTTTTCAGTAAATTCTAAGTTTTTCAGTGCAACTCACTCATATACAATGTACTACACTGTGCATTTCGTCTAATGGTAGTTTTTCAGTAAATTCTAAGTTTTTCAGTGCAACTCACTCATATACAATGTACTACACTGTGCATTTCGTCTAATGCGGGTTTTTCAGTAAATTCTAAGTTCTTCAGTGCAACTCTCTCATATACTATGTACTACACTGTGCATTTCGTCTAATGCGGGTTTTCCAGTAAATTCTAAGTTTTTCAGTGCAACTCACTCATATACTATGTACTACACTGTGCATTTCGTCTAATGCGGGTTTTTCAGTAAATTCTAAGTTTTTCAGTGCAACTCACTCATATACAATGTACTACACTGTGCATTTCGTCTAATGGTGGTTTTTCAGTAAATTCTAAGTTTTTCAGTGCAACTCACTCATATACAATGTACTACACTGTGCATTTCGTCTAATGCGGGTTTTTCAGTAAATTCTAAGCTTTTCAGTGCAACTCACTCATATACAATGTACTACACTGTGCATTTCGTCTAATGCGGGTTTTTCAGTAAATTCTAAGTTATTCAGTGCAACTCACTCATATACAATGTACTACACTGTGCATTTCGTCTAATGCGGGTTTTTCAGTAAATTCTAAGTTCTTCAGTGCAACTCACTCATATACTATGTACTACACTGTGCATTTCGTCTAATGCGGGTTTTTCAGTAAATTCTAAGTTTTTCAGTGCAACTCACTCATATACTATGTACTACACTGTGCATTTCGTCTAATGCGGGTTTTTCAGTAAATTCTAAGTTTTTCAGTGCAACTCACTCATATACAATGTACTACACTGTGCATTTCGTCTAATGCGGGTTTTTCAGTAAATTCTAAGTTTTTCAGTGCAACTCACTCATATACAATGTACTACACTGTGCATTTCGTCTAATGCGGGTTTTTCAGTAAATTCTAAGTTCTTCAGTGCAACTCACTCATATACTATGTACTACACTGTGCATTTCGTCTAATGCGGGTTTTTCAGTAAATTCTAAGTTTTTCAGTGCAACTCACTCATATACTATGTACTACACTGTGCATTTCGTCTAATGCGGGTTTTTCAGTAAATTCTAAGTTTTTCAGTGCAACTCACTCATATACAATGTACTACACTGTGCATTTCGTCTAATGCGGGTTTTTCAGTAAATTCTAAGTTTTTCAGTGCAACTCACTCATATACAATGTACTACACTGTGCATTTCGTCTAATGCGGGTTTTTCAGTAAATTCTAAGTTTTTCAGTGCAACTCACTCATATACAATGTACTACACTGTGCATTTCGTCTAATGCGGGTTTTTCAGTAAATTCTAAGTTTTTCAGTGCAACTCACTCATATACAATGTACTACACTGTGCATTTCGTCTAATGCGGGTTTTTCAGTAAATTCTAAGTTTTTCAGTGCAACTCACTCATATACTATGTACTACACTGTGCATTTCGTCTAATGCGGGTTTTTCAGTAAATTCTAAGTTTTTCAGTGCAACTCACTCATATACAATGTACTACACTGTGCATTTCGTCTAATGCGGGTTTTATAGTAAATTCTAAGTTTTTCAGTGCAACTCACTCATATACTATGTACTACACTGCATTTCGTCTAATGCGGGTTTTTCAGTAAATTCTGAGTTTTTCAGTGCAACTCACTCATATACAATGTACTACACGGTGCATTTCGTCTAATGCGGGTTTTCAGTAAATTCTAAGTTTTTCAGTGCAACTCACTCATATACAATGTACTACACTGTGCATTTCGTCTAATGCGGGTTTTTCAGTAAATTCTAAGTTTTTCAGTGCAACTCACTCATATACAATGTACTACACTGTGCATTTCGTCTAATGGTAGTTTTTCAGTAAATTCTAAGTTTTTCAGTGCAACTCACTCATATACAATGTACTACACTGTGCATTTCGTCTAATGCGGGTTTTTCAGTAAATTCTAAGTTCTTCAGTGCAACTCACTCATATACTATGTACTACACTGTGCATTTCGTCTAATGCGGGTTTTCCAGTAAATTCTAAGTTTTTCAGTGCAATTCACTCATATACTATGTACTACACTGTGCATTTCGTCTAATGCGGGTTTTTCAGTAAATTCTAAGTTTTTCAGTGCAACTCACTCATATACAATGTACTACACTGTGCATTTCGTCTAATGCGGGTTTTATAGTAAATTCTAAGTTTTTCAGTGCAACTCACTCATATACTATGTACTACACTGCATTTCGTCTAATGCGGTAATTCAGTAAATTCTGAGTTTTTCAGTGCAACTCACTCATATACAATGTACTACACTGTGCATTTCGTCTAATGGTAGTTTTTCAGTAAATTCTAAGTTTTTCAGTGCAACTCACTCATATACAATGTTCTACACTGTGCATTTCGTCTAATGCGGGTTTTTCAGTAAATTCTAAGTTCTTCAGTGCAACTCACTCATATACTATGTACTACACTGTGCATTTCGTCTAATGCGGGTTTTCCAGTAAATTCTAAGTTTTTCAGTGCAACTCACTCATATACTATGTACTACACTGTGCATTTCGTCTAATGCGGGTTTTTCAGTAAATTCTAAGTTTTTCAGTGCAACTCACTCATATACAATGTACTACACTGTGCATTTCGTCTAATGCGGGTTTTTCAGTAAATTCTAAGTTTTTCAGTGCAACTCACTCATATACAATGTACTACACTGTGCATTTCGTCTAATGCGGGTTTTTCAGTAAATTCTAAGTTTTTCAGTGCAACTCACTCATATACAATGTACTACACTGTGCATTTCATCTAATGCGGGTTTTTCAGTAAATTCTAAGTTTTTCAGTGCAACTCACTCATATACTATGTACTACACTGTGCATTTCGTCTAATGCGGGGTTTTCAGTAAATTCTAAGTTTTTCAGTGCAACTCACTCATATACTATGTACTACACTGTGCATTTCGTCTAATGCGGATTTTCAGTAAATTCTAAGTTTTTCAGTGCAACTCACTCATATACAATGTACTACACTGTGCATTTCGTCTAATGGTGGTTTTTCAGTAAATTCTAAGTTTTTCAGTGCAACTCACTCATATACAATGTACTACACTGTGCATTTCGTCTAATGCGGGTTTTTCAGTAAATTCTAAGTTTTTCAGTGCAACTCACTCATATACAATGTACTACACTGTGCATTTCGTCTAATGCGGGTTTTTCAGTAAATTCTAAGTTATTCAGTGCAACTCACTCATATACAATGTACTACACTGTGCATTTCGTCTAATGGTGGTTTTTCAGTAAATTCTAGTTTTTCAGTGCAACTCACTCATATACAATGTACTACACTGTGCATTTCGTCTAATGCGGGTTTTTCAGTAAATTCTAAGTTCTTCAGTGCAACTCACTCATATACTATGTACTACACTGTGCATTTCGTCTAATGCGGGTTTTTCAGTAAATTCTAAGTTTTTCAGTGCAACTCACTCATATACTATGTACTACACTGTGCATTTCGTCTAATGCGGGTTTTTCAGTAAATTCTAAGTTTTTCAGTGCAACTCACTCATATACAATGTACTACACTGTGCATTTCGTCTAATGCGGGTTTTTCAGTAAATTCTAAGTTTTTCAGTGCAACTCACTCATATACAATGTACTACACTGTGCATTTCGTCTAATGCGGGTTTTTCAGTAAATTCTAAGTTCTTCAGTGCAACTCACTCATATACTATGTACTACACTGTGCATTTCGTCTAATGCGGGTTTTTCAGTAAATTCTAAGTTTTTCAGTGCAACTCACTCATATACTATGTACTACACTGTGCATTTCGTCTAATGCGGGTTTTTCAGTAAATTCTAAGTTTTTCAGTGCAACTCACTCATATACAATGTACTACACTGTGCATTTCGTCTAATGCGGGTTTTTCAGTAAATTCTAAGTTTTTAAGTGCAACTCACTCATATACAATGTACTACACTGTGCATTTCGTCTAATGCGGGTTTTTCAGTAAATTCTAAGTTTTTCAGTGCAACTCACTCATATACAATGTACTACACTGTGCATTTCGTCTAATGCGGGTTTTTCAGTAAATTCTAAGTTTTTCAGTGCAACTCACTCATATACAATGTACTACACTGTGCATTTCGTCTAATGCGGGTTTTTCAGTAAATTCTAAGTTTTTCAGTGCAACTCACTCATATACTATGTACTACACTGCATTTCGTCTAATGCGGTTTTTCAGTAAATTCTGAGTTTTTCAGTGCAACTCACTCATATACAATGTACTACACTGTGCATTTCGTCTAATGCGGGTTTTTCAGTAAATTCTAAGTATTTCAGTGCAAGTCACTCATATACAATGTACTACACTGTGCATTTCGTCTAATGCGGGTTTTTCAGTAAATTCTAAGTTTTTCAGTGCAACTCACTCATATACAATGTACTACACTGTGCATTTCGTCTAATGCGGGTTTTTCAGTAAATTCTAAGTTTTTCAGTGCAACTCACTCATATACAATGTACTACACTGTGCATTTCGTCTAATGCGGGTTTTTCAGTAAATTCTAAGTTCTTCAGTGCAACTCACTCATATACTATGTACTACACTGTGCATTTCGTCTAATGCGGGTTTTTCAGTAAATTCTAAGTTTTTCAGTGCAACTCACTCATATACTATGTACTACACTGTGCATTTCGTCTAATGCGGGTTTTTCAGTAAATTCTAAGTTTTTCAGTGCAACTCACTCATATACAATGTACTACACTGTGCATTTCGTCTAATGCGGGTTTTTCAGTAAATTCTAAGTTTTTCAGTGCAACTCACTCATATACAATGTACTACACTGTGCATTTCGTCTAATGCGGGTTTTTCAGTAAATTCTAAGTTTTTCAGTGCAACTCACTCATATACAATGTACTACACTGTGCATTTCGTCTAATGCGGGTTTTTCAGTAAATTCTAAGTTCTTCAGTGCAACTCACTCATATACTATGTACTACACTGTGCATTTCGTCTAATGCGGGTTTTTCAGTAAATTCTAAGTTTTTCAGTGCAACTCACTCATATACTATGTACTACACTGTGCATTTCGTCTAATGCGGGTTTTTCAGTAAATTCTAAGTTTTTCAGTGCAACTCACTCATATACAATGTACTACACTGTGCATTTCGTCTAATGCGGGTTTTTCAGTAAATTCTAAGTTTTTCAGTGCAACTCACTCATATACAATGTACTACACTGTGCATTTCGTCTAATGCGGGTTTTTCAGTAAATTCTAAGTTCTTCAGTGCAACTCACTCATATACTATGTACTACACTGTGCATTTCGTCTAATGCGGGTTTTTCAGTAAATTCTAAGTTTTTCAGTGCAACTCACTCATATACTATGTACTACACTGTGCATTTCGTCTAATGCGGGTTTTTCAGTAAATTCTAAGTTTTTCAGTGCAACTCACTCATATACAATGTACTACACTGTGCATTTCGTCTAATGCGGGTTTTTCAGTAAATTCTAAGTTTTTCAGTGCAACTCACTCATATACAATGTACTACACTGTGCATTTCGTCTAATGCGGGTTTTTCAGTAAATTCTAAGTTTTTCAGTGCAACTCACTCATATACAATGTACTACACTGTGCATTTCGTCTAATGCGGGTTTTTCAGTAAATTCTAAGTTTTTCAGTGCAACTCACTCATATACAATGTACTACACTGTGCATTTCGTCTAATGCGGGTTTTTCAGTAAATTCTAAGTTTTTCAGTGCAACTCACTCATATACTATGTACTACACTGTGCATTTCGTCTAATGCGGGTTTTTCAGTAAATTCTAAGTTTTTCAGTGCAACTCACTCATATACAATGTACTACACTGTGCATTTCGTCTAATGCGGGTTTTATAGTAAATTCTAAGTTTTTCAGTGCAACTCACTCATATACTATGTACTACACTGCATTTCGTCTAATGCGGGTTTTTCAGTAAATTCTGAGTTTTTCAGTGCAACTCACTCATATACAATGTACTACACGGTGCATTTCGTCTAATGCGGGTTTTTCAGTAAATTCTAAGTTTTTCAGTGCAACTCACTCATATACAATGTACTACACTGTGCATTTCGTCTAATGCGGGTTTTTCAGTAAATTCTAAGTTTTTCAGTGCAACTCACTCATATACAATGTACTACACTGTGCATTTCGTCTAATGGTAGTTTTTCAGTAAATTCTAAGTTTTTCAGTGCAACTCACTCATATACAATGTACTACACTGTGCATTTCGTCTAATGCGGGTTTTTTCAGTAAATTCTAAGTTCTTCAGTGCAACTCACTCATATACTATGTACTACACTGTGCATTTCGTCTAATGCGGGTTTTCCAGTAAATTCTAAGTTTTTCAGTGCAATTCACTCATATACTATGTACTACACTGTGCATTTCGTCTAATGCGGGTTTTTCAGTAAATTCTAAGTTTTTCAGTGCAACTCACTCATATACAATGTACTACACTGTGCATTTCGTCTAATGCGGGTTTTATAGTAAATTCTAAGTTTTTCAGTGCAACTCACTCATATACTATGTACTACACTGCATTTCGTCTAATGCGGTAATTCAGTAAATTCTGAGTTTTTCAGTGCAACTCACTCATATACAATGTACTACACTGTGCATTTCGTCTAATGGTAGTTTTTCAGTAAATTCTAAGTTTTTCAGTGCAACTCACTCATATACAATGTTCTACACTGTGCATTTCGTCTAATGCGGGTTTTTCAGTAAATTCTAAGTTCTTCAGTGCAACTCACTCATATACTATGTACTACACTGTGCATTTCGTCTAATGCGGGTTTTCCAGTAAATTCTAAGTTTTTCAGTGCAACTCACTCATATACTATGTACTACACTGTGCATTTCGTCTAATGCGGGTTTTTCAGTAAATTCTAAGTTTTTCAGTGCAACTCACTCATATACAATGTACTACACTGTGCATTTCGTCTAATGCGGGTTTTTTCAGTAAATTC